>NC_139345.1:106875148-106920148 GCF_055883805.1 Amblyomma maculatum | reverse complement strand
AAGAGACAAGACGCGAAGGTCAGAAAACAACGAGATGCAATACTATACTAGTATACATCAAGGAGAATAAACGGCCAGGGGCAGGACATGTGATACGAAGCAACACAACAGATGGTCACTAAGGACGATGGCAGAATTTAAAAAAAAAAATAGACAAGCGAAGCAACAGATGGCAAGAAGTCTGACGGGGGGCGAGATTAGAAATTTTGCGGGAAATTTTAGAAAGAGCGGCCGTAGCAGACACAGGAGCGGGAGGGATAGGGGAGAGGCTTTTGTTTTGTAGTGGGTTAGCATTTCATTTAGAGACAGGATGATTTAATATAGAGATTTCATGCTGAAGAAATTGGCGTTCGTGGATGGTTGCTAAGATGCAGACGTGGGTATATTGTATGTAAACGCAAGGCGCAAGAGGGAGACAAGAACTATTAGACGGGGACCGAGCAACACTCGGTTCCGACAAAATCAAAGCAAGAGAATCCGGAATGTGAACGCGAGTGTGATAAAATTCGGCAACAAAAAATGAAGGCATGGTACATGGCACGCAACTCTAACCAAAGAGGCTAGGATTGCCATCAGCACGTCCTTTTACTTTGCATTAGAAACTGATAATAGTCTGCAAGAAGCTATGTTTAGCCGCCCATGCTCCCATGCAGATTTTAAAGAACAACACTGTCAGAAGACTAGGTAACCTACTTTAGCCATGCACTGGTGTATCGTTGGGTCAAGAAAAAAAAAGAATACAATGGAAAGACACCCTCTCACTTTCCGTTCCACGTAGTTCGTGAGACCGCGCGCGCCCTTTCCAGAATCTAC
Organism: Amblyomma maculatum; assembly: GCF_055883805.1. NCBI lineage: Eukaryota > Metazoa > Arthropoda > Arachnida > Ixodida > Ixodidae > Amblyomma > Amblyomma maculatum. Next base: position 106,919,335 of record NC_139345.1, on the reverse strand, counting down.
ATTTCTAACCTTGCAGGAATGCCAAACATGCATGCTCATAATTTTTCGCACCTCACTTGACGCCCCCAACGATGCTGCAGTAATACCGTCTCCAACTTGGCTACACATGGCTTCCACCGTGGAAGTGCAACTACTTCACCACCGCGTTCAGTGCGCTCAGCTGTCTTTACCTTTTCTCTGAATGAGACCTCCTTTTATCTCCCTCTCTCTCTCTATTTCTCTCTCTCTCCCCTCTCTTTCCATAGGGTGTGGTGTACAGCTAGAAAGAAAGACGCAGGAGTAGGATATACCTCCACAGCTAGGGGCGTAATCAGCGGCTGTGTAGAAGTAAGCGGTGCGCAAGTCATTTTCACATGCCGCAGCTCGGATTCCCGCCTTCAAGGACGATAGGCTCGGGCATTGTTCTCATCCGGGCATTCCTCGCCGGCGGCCTAAGGCGGAGCAGCAGTCGCCATGGAAGGAATATGCGGGTCGCCCATTGAGGAGAGAGGGGAGCGTGGAGGGGTAGCCAGACAAGGCGCGGTCGTTTCTAAATAAAGCGCTCAACAGGCGAGCCAGGCGGCGCCCCGAGGAATCGACCTACATTATGCCTCCAAAGAACGCGCGCAGATAACCTGGCCAGCAAGAAAGAAAAAAAGAGCGAAAAATGAAATTATGCAGAATAGCCTTAGTGTAGAGACGAAAGAAAGAGGGAAATGCTGTGCGGCAGGAGACGAGCCGAGAGACATTAAACTGGGAGGCGCCGGCGAAAGTGAACAGAGACGATTAATCGATGTTGGACGAGACGTGAAAAAGACAGTCCTGACAAAAAAATAAATAATAAAAAAAAATAAAATAAAATAAAGGTATAGCCTCACATTTTCTCTTATTTTTGCTCACAGGTTTTTGAAGCTAAGTGAATTTGAGGGTCAGTCGCTTCGTTTTTAATGCTCATAACAATAAGCGGCCGGGTGGGACTAATCAGATCTGTTCCAGGCGACCGGTTATGAAAGCTGGGATGGTGAACTCGTTAAAGCATTCATAAATGGTCTTTCAGCGTGCGAGAGCCCCACGTTCAGGAACCTGCATGCGGAGGGACGCTAAATATAGCAGCGTTCGCAGAAGCCCCCGTAAGAAGGCTCAGTCAGTTTCATTTACGTTTTCGAAATAAAAGTAGGCAGAGTGACACAATGCTTCTTGAGCGAACCCCCTCTTTCGTCAAGAATAAGGCGTACTTCGTGCGCAGCTGGTACGCAGCTGCAAGAAAGATAAGTTCAAATAAAAAAAAATCATCTCGTAATGAAGGACGCTACTGTTGAAACGAAAGTTGTGTTCGGAGAGCTTTTCTAGCTTGGACTCTGTGATTGGTGAAGTTAACCATACGGCGAAATGGATTTAAACTGGAAAATTATTTTTCAAGGGAACACAATGTCTATCATAGTGAGCGAAATTAGCGCTCCCCGTTAAGGTGCACAAGGTTCTCTCTGTCGCCTCCTTTATGCTTGCCGCAGATGAACCCGACAGTCTCGTAGAAACCGTGGCGGCACTCAGCGAGCGATGTTTGGAAACTCGTGATCTCATGACATTTCTAACGAATTGTGTTGAGGGAAAGATCTCATGCACTGTCTACCCCGAATGGTGAAAGACGGCGGATGACCCAAAGAGTGTCGTTATGTTCTGCACCTAGAGTACTTGCACTTCCGCCCATTCAGGTGCGAAACGATGCTCCATGGTACTGCTTTTTCTTACTCTCTCACGTGACTCTGGTCCTTTCTGCCTGCTAGCTAAGCAACCGAAGCAACCAGGCTATAAAACTTTCGCTGCTGTGGCGACAACGTAACGTGCCCACTGCCGAGGAGTGGTCGTATATATACTTGCATTAACGTTAGCGAGAACACAGCCGGCACAGTATACACACTACGGGCCGTAAGCTTACCCGGCTACGAGGCTGGAGCGCGTACAACCTTCTGTATGCGCCGAGAAAAACAAACCCTTCCATAAACCGGCTGCCAGCAACTCATAACAGCGAAATAGAATAAAGGTCGTGCCACGCAGAAAGGCGGCAAGAAGTATAGGAGAGAATGATGAACCGGCCTATAGGGCGAGGAAAGGAGCCCAGGAAAAGAAGGAGCGAAGAAATAGAGAAGTTGTTGCACGTGATAAACGGATAGGCCGCGGCAATAGAGCGGATGAAAGAAAAGGCGAAGGCGTCTATGCTAAGACCCGCCCGTTATTGAAGATCCCAGAGCGGCCCTTGGGAGGGGGGGGTCCCGGGCAGGGCGTTACCCGGCCTGGTGCCAGTCCGAGAAGAAAGGGTTGGCCCGCCCTTTGCGGCAATTCCTTGCACCCATCACCACGTTTCTCTCTCTCTGCCCTCCCTCCCTCCCTCCCCCTTCACTTCCTTCTCGCTGCAAGGCTCATTTTTGGGGCTCGCCCCGCGTTCCTAATTCGAGGCGCGTGAAATGTTGTGCTGTGGATCACCATGATAAGGTGGAAGCTCGTCCTTGGGAACGCGGCGCAACGGTGATAAAGTGGAGGCAGGATGATGATGATGATGGAAAGACCTGATCGAAGCGAAATGCGAAGGGTCACGCAGGATTTCTGTTCTTCGGTGTTGGTGTGAACGATTACGCGTTGGTATAATATTGGCTGCGCTGCATGTCTAACAAGGCACGGCAGATATGTATGGATGTACAGTACTCACGGATTGAAATAGGACACTCGGAGCGCGTGGCCGTCGCTGCATGCAATGCAGTGTGGTAAACAACAGGCCGGCTTATTGGCGACCGGAAGGAGCAGTTCTGCTTTTTAGATGTTCTCCCCCTCGCGCTATACCACAATGCAGCACCTTGGTTCCATGAGCATCCACGGGCGGCGCTGCATACGTATTCAGTGCAAAAATGAAAATAGACGAAGAAGGGGAGTGTAGTCTGGGAAGTGATCATAAACGTATTAGTCTGCAGATGGGGCCCTTGATGAAAAGAGAAATGGAACTTAGACAAAACGTAAACGCAAAATTAAACGACGATCAAATAGCGCAGATAGCAGCAGACATAGAGGAAGCAATAGAGAAAAGCCCCATGGAAGACTGGGATTATGAACAGGTAGAACTACTCATAAGGAGTAAAATTCAGGAGGTTAAAGTAGCAAACCGCTGGAATGGAAAGAGGAAGCCACGGAGCTGGTGGAATAAGGAAATCAGGGAAGCTATTGAACAACGACGGGCTGCTTCAAAGGAACACCGAATGGCAAAGAAAGCACAGGCTTCTCAGGAGGAAATCGACCAAAAATGGGAATCATATCGACAAAAGAAACTTCAAGTGCAGGCCCTCGTCCAAAGTAAAATAAGACAGTCCACCGATCGCTGGATGGCTGATATACACGATGCCTCTAGAGGCGGAGCAAGAAAATTCCGGAACCATATAAGCTGGCTAGGGAAGAAGAATCAAAGAAAGCAAGATCGGATTCAAGATAACGAGGGAAATTGTTTAAAGGGAGACAACGCAGTGAACTACATTACATCAGTTATAGCCGAGTCATTTAAGAACGACGATAGGGTAATCTCCGCAAATCAGGAAGCAACACATGTTAGCAGAATACAAAGCACCTTAGAACTGACCAATCTAAACTGGAAAAAGGCAGAAAAAAATATTCCGAAAAACACATCTACAGGAATAGATGGAATTCCGATCAAGCTGATTAATGAACTCGGTCCAAAAAGTAAGGAAACGTTGTTAAAAGCTTTGGAAACAGTCATAGCGAATAAGCAAATTCCGGACAGCTGGCGGCAGAGTAAAATGAATTTGATTTATAAAGGGAAAGGAGAAAGGATGCACATAAAATCCTACAGACCGATTACCATAACATCTGTAATGTACAGGTTAGCCATGCAGGCGGTGAAATTCAAGGTGCAAGCATGGGTTGAAAGTAACAAGATACTCGGAGAACTTCAGAACGGCTTTAGAAATGGTAGGCGCTTAGATGATTGCCTGTTCGTGCTTACCCAATGCATCGAAACATCTAGAGTGGAAAATAGACCTTTGTATTTGGCCTTCCTGGACATAAACGGGGCGTACGACAACGTAAGCAGGGAACTCCTGTGAAACATATTAAAAAAAGAAGGTAGCAGTTATGAGATAATAGAGTTCCTAGAGGAAATATACCGGGATAACAAAGTAGAAATTACGTGGGAAGGGATAAGAAGTACGGAGGATGTCAAAGTATGCAAAGGATGAAGACAAGGCTGTCCTCTATCACCGGTGCTGTTCATGCTTTATATGATAAACCTGGAACGGAGGATACAAGACAGTAACCTAGGTTTTAACCTGTCATACAGATTAGGTGGAAAGGCGGTAGAGCAGCGCCTCCCCGGTTTGATTTATGCAGACGATATTGTGCTGCTAGCTGAGAGTCTGGAAGAATTGCAAACTCTAGTTAATCATTGCGGAGACGAAGGGGACGCTCTAGGCTTCAGTTTCAGCGCAGTTAAGTCGGGTCTGATGATTTGCAACGGCTCAACTGATCAGGGTCTTAAAATTCAAGGCCTTGAAATACCTAGAGTAGCAGAATATAAATATTTGGGGGTCTGGGTAAACGAAGGATTGGCATACATTGGAAAGCATGAGCAATCACTTAAGGCCAAAGGGCGAAGGAATGCCGGGATAATGAAGCATAAGGCATTGTGGGGATACAATAGGTATGAGGTATTGAGGGGTATTTGGAAAGGAATTATGGTGCCCGGACTTACTTTCGGAAATGCGGTTTTGTGCCTAAAATCAGAGGTACAGTCGACATTAGAAACAAATCAGAGATCCGTTGGACGATTAGCACTAGGTGCCCACGACAAAACTACAAATGAGGCGGTACAGGGAGATATGGGCTGGGCATCTTTCGAAGTACGGGAAGCTCAGAGTAAAATATTATATGAGGAACGCCTGAGGAAATTGGACAGTAACAGATGGGCAGCTAAGGTATTTAAATACCTGTACCTAAAAAGCGTTGACTCACAATGGAGGAAAAGAACTAGGAAACTAACTAGTAAGTATGCTAGTAACAAGGACGGAGAAATAAAGAGCATTAAGCAACAGGTGAAAAACACAGAAGGTAAAAATTGGATAAATTCGATGGAAAAAAAAAACAGAGTGTGAAATTATACCGAAAGTGGAAAATGCAGATCAGGAAGGAAGATTTCTTTGATAACTCAAGAGGCAGTGCCCTACTTTTTGAAGCTAGATCAGGGTGCCTTAGAACACGCAGCTACAAAAAGAAGTTTAACAATGGAGATGACGCATGTGCTGTATGTGGAAACTCCAGTGAAACAATTGACCATATTATACTCGAATGCAATGGTATCCATCCGGAAGTTGATGCAGGCGCAATCACTGTTCCTGAAGCTCTGGGGTTTAGAGATAACAGTGGCCGGGTGAATAAACCGGCGGTGGAAACTAGCAAAAAACGGCTGGAAGATTGGTGGCTTAAAAGCAGAGAAGTGACATAATGTTAGTAATGTAGGAGTAAAATTTAATAAATAGAATGATGGTTTAGTTAACCATTCTAAATCAATAATTAAGATATATGGAGAAAAATGAGCATGATAGCTACTGCTACCACCCCGTTTCAAAGGGGACGCTCCTATATTCCATCCATCCATACCATCCATCCATGCAGTATGGACAACATAATGCAGTGTGGCGTAATGTGGTGTAGGGTAGCGCAGTATAACAATATAGGCCAGTGTAGTCACGGAGCGTAGAGTAGTGTAATCAACCATAGCGCGCAGGATCCCTGTATAAATATAATATTTTCTACGAGCTCATTACAGCCCAAACAACTGAAAAGCACAGGGCAGCATTGAAACCAGGTGAAGAGACGTGTCCCTATGACTACGAAAGCGAGCAGCATGGAATAAGTAGCCTAGAAGGTCGCAGCCATCGCATTAAATCACAGAAGGACGATTCAGCGGCAGCAGATTCTTGGCTGAGAGAGATAATTATAGCGAAATAATGATCTTAGACACCGCGGCGTGGTTCGACAGCGCTGAGCCGCGCCACGTTGTCTCAGTGGTGAAGGCATATTCGACTACTGACCGAGCAACCCAGGCTCGATTCTCACCTTTCGATGGAAGTGAAACTCAAGTCACTCAATTGCAGTCCAGTGTTAGTGTGCGTTAAAACACGTCAAGTAGTGGAAATTATCCTGGGACCTCCACTATGTCGTCTTCCACACCATGAGTTGCATTTGGACGTTTAAACCCATAATCATAAACTGAGCTAAAAACAATGATGGCAGCGAATAAGCATATATAGGTGCACGCACGAAGGAAGAAAAATTATGCTCATGATAAATCAATGAAGAACCGCGTCATGCTGGCAGTTTCTTGCGAAAAAATACTCTGCTTATTGTTTCTTCAAACTGCCTTTTTGAAATATAGCGAAACACGCATTATTGAGCGATATCTTATACAGCTAGTTCCGTCGAAAAATCGCCGGCTTAGTCGGCACCATGTGTCGGAAATTATCGGGAGCTGCGTAACAAAAATCATATCATAATTCGCGGTTCTAGTGATCGATGATTGAATAGTGCGTGATAGGCAATAAAGAGTTAATGGAATCATTGTAATTAACTGATGAATTAAAGAAATGAAGAATGCAAAAAAAAAGGGGGGTTTTAAAGGTAGGGTGTGAAAATGCTCAGAATGAAAAGTCAGCGCTTGACTAATTAAGAAACTTTAGTGTGTGTAATTGATCAAGTAATTGACCAAGTAAACTGGCAAAAGATGCATGTAATACAAAGGTGCTTTGAGCGTTTTTCGAAAACGTGCCGCGGGTTTTTCAAACCAGCGAACTTTTTCTGAAGTATAAAATAATTCCCATACCAAACATGTTTTCATACCGTCTATGTAGAGCTCTTCAACAAGAACTTTCAAATCACACGTGCTTCCTTCAAACATTAGCTAGATTAGAAAACAGAACTCCGACGTTCCCAACAAGAAGCAAGAACCAATGGAAGGTAGCAACATATCAAACTTCCTATGGTGTATATACGATAGGAAATAGGCTTCCACGAATACTCAACAAACTTCTAGTACAGAATATAAATTTAAGTGATAGGCCGTAAAAATGTTTAACGGAACTGTTCCTGTCAAAAAGATAGTTTTTTTTTCTCCTATCCTCTTATTTCTTGTTTAGCCTTAGTTGCCTATGCGCCAGTAAACCCTTTTCAAATTTAAATGTTTATTTTGTGATGGTGTTATGTCTTTTGTGTTTTGCTTGCTCACTTGTCACATAATCTAAAAATGTCAACAAGTGTCATTTCCACACACTAAATTGTTTTCTTCTTTTTTTTATGGCTTGCGTACCTTTCCCCTCGGAGTGCTACTGCATGGTCACTTGTGCTACCTTTGTCGTTTTTCATGACAAGTGTTCATTGTATTGCTCCTTGTTGCTGCCAAAAAGCGTAGTGGGTACAGTGCTATGTCAAGCTGTGAAAGAGCAGCTTTTACTCCGGGACCCTTTTCGAATAATAATGGTCGAATAAGGATCATTATTATTCTCATTCATTAATTGACATATTTTAAAAATGAAAAATGCATTGAAGGCTGCTCAGAATTCGAAGCCAATATTTGCTGATGCTAAGTATCGGTGCATAAAAAGTAAAAAAAATAAAAAGAAATAAAAAGAAAGAAAATCTTCGCTTTTTTTTTTACCTTTTCGACATATCGGTGTACAAAAAGTAAAAAAGAAATAAAAACCAAAAGTGAGAAAAAAATCTCTCTTTTTTTTAACTTTTGCAACATATCCTTGAAGACCGAGCTTAAGTGTGCCGCTAATCTTTTGTGCGAGCGGTCATTTCTCATTAGCGCTGACAAGAATGCAATTTGCGATCTTTAACGAACTAATTGTCCATTAAAGATCGGTAAAGCCGCAATGGCACGCTGATTTCTTAGGCCGTCGTAGAGATTTCATGTGAACCAATGCTGGGGGGCTAAGCGTTACTATTAAAAAAAAAAAAAAAGAGGAGAGAGAAGTAGCCGGCGTCGCCTAAGGACGCAGACCTCTTGGGGAAAGAAACATTTTTGACGAATTATAGCTTCCTTAAGCGGGTTATTAAAAATGCGGAAAATAATATAACTCTTTCACCCCACAGGAACAAAGCAGCCATCGCACGGAAAGAATTACAGAGCACAACCGTTGTATCTTATGTTTCCATTATGAGCGGCTTTCTCCCTTATTACCGCTGATTAAAAGACAAAGTATGGCTATTTTACGGATAAGAAAAAGAAGAAAAACGTTAAACGTTTCAAGACCAAGCGCATAGAGTGATTCCAGGAAAATCTGCCGTTATGAGTCCGCCACAAAGACTTCGTTCAAACGGCTTAATTTCTTTTTTTTTTTTTTTACGTATAATGGCTGAAACGCCGGCAAAATTGAAATCGCTTTGCCCGCGGGTTATTATTCTAACGCTGATCGTTTTTCTGGGAAAAACGAGCAGATGCAGCTGCTGCTAGGGGTCGCTGTCGACGTTCTCTCTTATTCGCTGCCTAACTGTCTTTATAGAAATTGACTGCGTCATTCATTTAGCTCACGCAGCTGGCTCGTTCTCGCACCACGTTGCTAATGCCGCACGGCGTCATTACCTGGACACTTAACGAGCTGGAACTAATATGTTTTGCTAGTGTTCTTGAAAATTATGTCACGTAGCTAAACGGATGGGTTTACACAAAGCCGGTCGTAAACGACACGATGTCGGCACGTTAGTTGCAGATTTCTCGGCACTGAAAAATCCCATGTAGAACAATTTACCAGCAGTCATAGAAAGCAGAAGTCGCTCAAGAAACACCCCTGACGAAACTTTGCCTCCTCGACATCCCTACTGGCTTCATCCATCGTGTTGAGCGCCGAACAAGAAAACCTAACAGTGGAGAAACGTCAACCAAACCTAAAACTCATTAGCCTCGCCTGTGCTGGTTTCTTGAAAACCTACGGAAATAAATAAATCAACAACCCTACTCGCTGCTGAACCTGCCATATCACACACTACGTTTGGCATTCGCGTATAGCGAAATCGCTACCTGTCATGCCCCCTATAATGAAAGTGCGCGCTGATTACTGCTTTGAAATTCACGAACTCTTTTGCGGGACAGTCCATTATGCTTGGGGTGCAGACCACTAATGCAACCTTCTATTCTCGTTAGTAATATGTCTCGCGAGCTCTCGGGCGTCCTCTCTGGCTCGGCTAATTAGGGCATTAAGGATAATTCTCTAACTCCTGTGAGTGGTTCTCAGTGACTAGTTTTTCGTGATTGGTCATTCGTGATTGACTCCTGTGATCGGTCTTTCGACGCGGTTGTCCCGCCTTTAAAGGTATGATATTATTGTATGATATCCATTAACATTTTCGTTATTCTCATATATTCGTTGCTGCGGCAGAATTAAAATCATGTTTTATGCATCAGTAATGCAATCTTTTTCAAGCATCTATGTGCTGCCAAACCTTTCGCCTCCCTTTTCTGTACAGATATAATCACACCTACAATTTGTATCGATAAGTCGCCTCAAAAGCTAGCGTTATTAACGACAGCTTCACGAAGCAGTCAAGCCCATTCTCTACGTGTCAGATTAGGACTTGGAAGGTAAATTATAGATAGGAGTCTTCCCAGAGCATTCTGCAGTTCAGAAATCTCATACTTATCGGTAGATGATGCATGCGTGGAAAAAGCGTTTAATGTAATGACGTGTTTTTGTTTGATTTTCTTCGGGCATCTAAATTCGTCTCGTCTGCTACAGTTCATGAACTGACTGTGTTTCCTCGAAACTGACTGCACTTATTCCTTCAAGTTGCTATTCATACACACGTGTGAGTTAGCAAAAATGTGTTAATCGGTATTTCAGGATTTTTTAAGGTGTTGTACATTACGCTATTCAGTCTCTCTTACACTGAGTCCGTTAAGGTTCTCAATAGTTTGAAAAAAGCAGCAATGTAGATAACGAAAAGTGCCTGTTATACTACACACAGTGCGTACTTAGACTGAAGTTTTCAAAATTAAGTATGCATTCTAGAGACTGCACAAAGCGGTTGGTAGGCGCATTGCAATAGAAGACCGACTTCAGCATTAAAATAAAAAAAAAAAAGAAACAGAAATATGCATATGCGAGCACATTATGTTCGAGGAAGCAATGAAAATTATATGCCCGGAGTTTCCTCGCATGACGAGACGGGGCCAACGGTATGTGACGAACTATTTTTGCGGACGATCTCATGACAGCCCGATAAAGGCAAAAAAAAAAAAGGGGGGGGGGGGACCTGATGCATGATAGTGCAGCTGCACTAAAGTTAAAAAATGCAAAACAGATGACCTCCTTTTTCACGATAGGCAAATGACGTCTTGGAACCGAACTTCGAAACCAGCGCATAACGGCGATGGTCTGCACACGCTGTGCCTTTTTTTACCTTTTTGAATTATTTACTCCTTCAGCACTTGACGTCATGGCTCTCGGGCGACGTGCGTACGGAGAAAAACCATTTCGATGCTCTCTAATCTAAATGTGCGAGAGGTTCTTCAAGTGCCGTATTTCTCCGCTTATACTGGCATTTGCCTAACGAAAGGCGTACTCTTTTTCAAAATGAAGCGACTTTAAGGCCTATATCGGCAGCAGCGAATACTGTAACCACAAGCCGGTTTATTGAACGCTAAGGTTTCAAGCCACAAAGTAAAAATAAAAAAAATTAGCAAAGGATTTTGAAAGTTAAGATGATGTGAAAGCTAGCCCCGCCTATCAAGGAATATTCAACATAGATGTCACGCATGTTTTATCCAGGACAAGTAGACACTGTATGCAAGGGCTTCGCGAAGCAAAAATCAAAATTGTACTTCGGACTCGATTTGCCCTTGCAAACTGACACTTGTTCATTTATACTTGCCTTTTTTTTTTCCTAACAGGCACAGAGTGAATACAACATTGGGCAGTCTTTTTTTTTTTTTTATTTTTCCCCTACGAGAGTTCTAATAGTGGTCATTTTGTATCAGGCGAAGTCTGAGTGTACTTACCGCCAGTAATAGCTACTTTAACTCATCAAATCAAACGCTGTAAAAAAAAATAAAAGTAGATCCCTGGAACTACGGCTTCGGGAGTGGTGGATGTAATCAGGGAACGAAAGATTCCAAGTTAAAGTAGCAAAGCAAGTTTTATTGGATAGGCCCGCGAACTCTACCTAATGTAATGAGCAGATTCCTTCACGTATTTGCCATACTTTTTTGCTGCGTGGTAACCCACTGCAATAAAGCTAAGAGATCTAGGCCTAGATTTCCTCCAGAACCAAGCGGAAAAGAAATGCACTGAGGTGGCACATAACGGAATAGAAGAAAACACTCAGCCCTTCTGCAAATAGTCGTGGCTAGCGCGAGCCTAACTTTCCCCTGTGACTTTTTTAAAATCGAGAAGATACGTACATTATGTTAACGACTTGTACACTTTAAGTGTAGACTTTCTTTGCGCACGAACTAGTTTCTAGAATTTACTCACAAAACGATTATATTGAAAACAGAAGCTATTCAATTAATCGAAAGAATATTTTTTTTTTTTTTTTTTTTTTTTTTTTTTTTTGTAGCAGGGCTTATGGAACGGGGAGGCGGCCTGAAGAAGAGCTGGGAAGATGGAAGACGTAGCTCCGACAGTCAGCGCATGAATTTTGAGTCACGCGCTGGAAATTATATTTTTTTTTTATTCTTTGTTTACAGATACCCCACATTTCCCAAGGGCGTTCAAGCAGGGGGAAAAGGACAAACGATTCTACTCAGTTACAGTTCTCGCAAAAAAGAATTTAGCATGATATATTTTTGTTGTTTAAGTACATGATTAATCGTTTTATATATACAGTGCGGTTGTTGCGGTTAGTGCGGTAAGTAAGTGTCGTTATCGATTCCGGTATTGTGTTATATATCTGATATAACAATTTCTGGTGGAATTTTCTTCAGCGTGAGGAGAGCGCTTTCCATTCCAGCTAACTTTTCATTTTAGTGCAGCTCTCCCCTAGCTTGCACCATCCTAGATCGAACCTTGGCGCTCTATTTTGTATACTTTAGAATTGGTCAATAGAGTTTTTCGCCAAGAGTCCCACACACAACATGTTTACCGCAAAAATGCAACACCGAGAATTAAAAAGTTATTACCATGAAATTTGATGTTTACTGTATTCGCTGCAGGAACAAACGTAACTTCGGTTGTTCTTTCGAATCGTGGCCAAAAATTACTCCTCACCATTAGCAATTGCCAGCTGGTAGCAATACCATGAATGTAGTTTTTCTATGAACGCAAACGTTTGGTTTAAGTTGGTTTGGTTTGGTTTGTGGGGTTTAACGTCCCAAAGCGACTCAGTCTATGAGAGACGCCGTAGCGGAGGACTCCGAAAATTTCGACCACCTGGGGTTCTTTAACGTGCACTGACATCGTACGTGGGTGAAGATACGTAGGAGAGCTTTGAAAGCATTAGTGACCACCATCGTGACAATGTTATTGCAAAAAAAAGAAGCAAATATTTTGTTTTCCACTGCTATTTCTAAAGACGCTGATGGCATCCAACATTACTGATAAAAACACCAAGAATAACTACTATTGCTTCTGCAAAGGTGCGAGTGACGTTTCACCTTTTAAATTCACAACGAGCTCGTTACTTTAATTACGAGTTATTACACCTTATTTGCAAAGACCACAGCATCCAAGTTGCACACTGTCTTTTATCTTTCAGTAAAAATTCCCGACAGTCCAGGCAATGTGGCAATAGTTAGGCGTTGCTCAAGTTCATAGGTCATGAGACAGGTACTATTTCGACCAAGGTAAACATTTTTGAAACCGCAGCAGAAGGCAATCAACACCTTACGTCAAATATCAAACCGCTGAGTACAATTACAAATTGCTGAAGGATCCTAGTAAACTTACGGCCATTGTAGAGGCACTCTCTCCACTTACACATTTACTGTTGTATTCTGCTTTTTTCATGACAACGACCAATTTTTACGTAACTCACACAAAGCCGCCAATCTTCCCTTTCGTTTTCTTCTATTTTCTATCAAAATACCTTTCAATTATAAATTACAACACTACAAGTTGTCGCATGATAAACGGCAGAAAAGACACACAAACATTCTCTTTGGCTTTCTTTAATTTTGATGACTGGTTCTTTCTTTCAAATGTATGCCATAGCGTGCCTGATATGTCCCTACCCTTATTTTATTCACTTTCTTTCCAGTCCTTAACTCGCACCAGCATCCATTGTATCTATATCATACACTCATTACATTCTGATCATTTCTGATGGTACTTACTTATAAAATCCCTAAATTTATGTAGCTGTACAGTAAATTATGGTAAATTCGTGTGATGAGAACGCGGTAATGCAGTGGTTTTGAAAGGTGCCAAAATACTGCGTTCATCACAAAAGCAATTCTTGAATAGTTAGCAAGTCGCACCACCAAGATGCGCCCATGTGTGCAATCTATATTCGAATAAAGACGGAATGGGCCCAGAGAGGACAGCTGAGGGGAATGTCTAAGCAAGACGTACTCCTGTAAAGCGTGCACCGCCGCCGACATTATCGCGATGGGGAAAAGCCGAGCGCCCAAGCTGTCTCGAAGTGATAGATTGGCTGTAACAAAACAAAACAAAAAAAAAAAAAAAAAAAAAAAAGCTGGTGCACCGGCTGCAAAACAAACCGAAAAATCCGACTTATTCTCCCCCCCCCCCCCTTTTATATTTTCTCCTCGGAGCTCTTCAATGCGCCGACGATATATATGTATTTTTATCATCGTTCACTTCGCAAATGATATTGCTATCACTTACTGCCTTGCGGCAGAGAGGTGGTAAAAACTGAACCATTAGAAGTAGTGTTAAGGTACATCTCTTGTGCCGCCACAATTTCTTCCCAATTGTGTTACCGCATTCTTTAATAAATAAGATTTTTCTTTTGCTTCTTTCGCCTTTACAGGACAGCATGTTACGAAAAGGTTTTTAAACATTTTAGACGACTGCTCATAATAATTCTTTACCTTTTGCTTTGGACCTCTTGATCTTGGGTAAGGAAGTTTAAACGTGCGCAGATGCTGTTGTGTGGCCTGATTGCCTATACGCTTCGAAATTGCGCTATAATATCTCTCTCTCTCTCTCTCACACACACACACACACACACACACACACACACACACACACACACACACACACACACACACACACACACACACACACACACACACACACACACACACACACACACACACACACACACACACACACACACACACACACACACACACACACACACACACACACACACACACACACACACACACACACACACACACACACACACACACACACACACACACACACACACACACACACACACACACACACACACACACACACACACACACACACACACACACACACACACACACACACACACACACACACACACACACACACACACACACACACACACACACACACACACACACACACACACACACACACACACACACACACACACACACACACACACACACACACACACACACACACACACACACACACACACACACACACACACACACACACACACACACACACACTCACTCATGCACACACACACGCACACACTCACTCACGCGCACACACACATACACTCACTCATGCACACACACACACACGCACACACTCACTCACTCACTCATGCACACACACACATACACTCACTCAAGCGCGCGCACACACACACACACACACACACACTAACTCACTCACTCACTCATGTACACACACATTCACTCACTCGCACACACACACACACACACACTCACTCATGCACACACACATACACTCACTCACACACACACACACACACACACTCACTCACTCACTCACTCACGCACACAGACATACACTCACTCACTCGCACACACACGCTCGCACGCACGCACGCACGATGAAGAGGGCACGGAAAATCTTAGAAAAGTAAATACAAAACAGCCGCAATGAGACAACGTTTTCATCACCCGTATTGTGATCACGACTGAATAAAGCGCCCATTTCGCTCACTCTGTTGCCCCGCTGGCGCGCGACGGCCGGTGCGCACACAAGGACAAAACAATATTTGCGTCTAGCGCGTTGGTTCTCGCCCCCTCCATCTTTTGCAAGCTAAGAATAATAAGGACCCAAGCAAAAACAATGCAGCAAACGTATCAAGCAACAACAACAAACTAAAACCGAGCGGGCGACGAGAAATCAACATTGACGCGCGCACGGGCGCCCTCGCGTATTGTTTACCGTTGCACTGAAAGCAGCGGTGAATGCAAAGGCGTCTATCAATACCGGAAGGATAAACAGAGAACAAAAATAAAAAAAGACAAGCAACTGCCAGAGACGTCTCCATTTATTTTGTCTTACTCGCAAGCTCGTATCGCCTTTGCCGCTTTATTCTCTCTTTTTCTTTTTGCTTTAATTACTCCTCCGTGTAGGCAAAAACACACATGGTATTTCTTGCTTCACTGCCTATACGCTCCATTAGGTCGGCTGAGCTTACGCAGCGATTTTTCCTTCCTCCGACCGTTCGTTCCCCGGCGAGTCTTTGGTCGTAGCGAAGCGTTGCAGAATGCTAACAAGCATTGATTTTGAATACATCATGGAACGCATAGGCTGCAAGCGAGTGCCAGGGGTGAGCGGTATGTCGGATCACGCTCGGGCCGACCCGCTGCCACCAAAGCGAAGGAAGACTCGGTGGTACGTCTCTTCTCATGCATATTCACGATACATTTTGTACCAACGCGGATTGGAGAGCAGCGAGAGAAACTCTTTAATGAGAGAATCCGGGAACAGCATCTGCGCGTTTTATAAGTCATTCAATCAGTTCTTATCAAGAGTCGCGGGCTGCGAACTCGACGCTGAGAAACGGGGCTTTTTGGAAAAACATGGAAGCCAACTAATTGTAACAGTGAATGAACTATTCGAAAACGCTCGTTACTTTCTTAAAAAGAGAATTGATATTCATCTTGGCGGTGGGAGTTTACAAACTTTATTCGTGCATGTAAGCAAAAAAAGGTTTGTTTGTTTGTTTGTTTGTTTGTTTGTTTGTTTGTTTGTTTGTTTGTTTGTTTGTTTGTTTGTTTGTTTGTTTGTTTGTTTGTTTGTTTGTTTGTTTGTTTGTTTGTTTGTTATTCCAAAGGGCTGTCCAGATGACAATGCCACAGTGGTACACGTACAGCGAGATGGGATAAAAACTAGCCTGTCTTGTGAAAAAATATTCAGCTAAGAAACTGAAATATACGACGCAAGCGTCGTGCCCGCCACTCACTGACAAATGCCTAGCTTTCATGGACTATCAGCTACTGGCGCTACTGCCAGTAGCGACACGCAAAGATAATGCAATTTTCAATACGAAAGCGTTGAAAGTCCATTTTCTAGAAAAACGGCGTCGACGTTATCGGCGAAAAAAAGAAAAACAAGACAAAAGACGAGCATGACTTTGGTATCTAGTATTTGGCAGGTGCTCTAGAGTGGTATTAATGGGAAAGCCTATAGGCTCATAGGTATGCAAAGAAAGTGTCCATTCGCAGAGGGGGTATCACACCGTCCCTGTCGAAGAATGACGTGATTTATGAGTAAACAAAAATGATTATATGAGGTAGAGGGTGAAAATGTTTTTATGTGCAAAATTGTGTGGTGTGGAGTGATTAGTTAATTAATTAAGGTAGGACTTGACAGGAGGTGGGAATCGAGCCCAAGAACCTTGTATCTTTGAGACACGCTATACTTCTGGGCCGCGCGGGCGCTTTCGGGCAGCTTGGTTAAGGCGTGACCTCGCAATTATTTAAGGTGGTCTTTCACATAATGCGGTAGGCTACGGTTACATGCTAATGAATACGTGTAAGATAATAGAGGAACAAATTAAAAGATTACAGATTACGTGAGCGAAAATTTCACGTATGAGAACGAGGATCCGCAAGGGGAACCGCAGACGAGAGCCCTTAACGGTGTCACGCCATTCCCTTTAAGGCTGAGCTTAAGTGTCCTCCAAACTTTTTGCGGAGTATGTCCGGCTTCACAATTCGCATTTATCCCGGAGTTATACCCTGAGCACATCGATCGTTCGGACGCACGCTCACCTCGCTTTGATGTTTCGTCTTCTTTATATGCCGCGGCAGCCCCTTAAAGCCAAGGTCGCTTGCACCGTCAGACCATCGACTGCTCTTCTCTAGACAAGAGAATGGGAGATTTAAAAGCTCAGCTAGCTTCTATTGACTTGGCACACTCCATTCTTCTTTAAAATGCTCCCAGATGCCAAGGAACAGCCGCCTTCATGGACACTCTGTGGAACGAGGAAATTATTTCGGAGCGTTTTGCTTACATGTGTTGCATTGGTCGCTATCCCGCCTGCTGCGCTGGAGAGCGAACCCTCGCGCGCGCGTCGCGGCGTTTTAAAAATACATCGTCTTTGACACGAATTTTCATATTTAACGTTCAGTTCTAGGATGTACTCGTCTGGTCTTCCCGAAATGGCGACTTCGTATGTTTGCCAATATATCACACAGCCGCAGAAGCGAGATGAAAGCGGCACAACAGAGCGCCCGCTGCCTACTTGCTTACCATCTTGTACAGCAGTCAGTGTACCGGTGTCTAGCAATCGATATGTCTTAGATTATGCACAGGTTAGAGAAAGTGGAACTTTGCAGTGACGACGGCATTTAAGCATGCATTCCTTGAGTACCGGGAACATGATCGAATACCACAAAAAGTACAGCCCCTCCCTTAATGGAGAGTATGTAAGCGTGAAATGGGTTTATATATTACCGACGGTCTCCTGTCGTTCGCTCCATTGCTAGGCTTGAAGGGGAATTAAAGTCGTTTTTGCTTTTGTTATGTTTTCGTATTTTTCACGGGGGCGTTAGGTTTGATTAACCGGTTTAGTTGGAGACAACATGGCCGCCTATTAAGGTCACGAAAATGAAAGTACGCGTGTGCTGTTTGCTTTTGTGAGTCTTCGCATCTTTGCAGTGGCTAATGAAAACGGCAGTTCAGTCCACATACAATTCGTGAAGACAAGCAAAGTGATTTTTTTTTAATGTCATTTTGAGCACGACGTAAATGATATTTTGCTAAAATCCCTATATGGGTGCGGTTCAGAGAACGTAGATCCGAAACAACAAGCTCGATGAGAGCGGACTGTTCACCAGATCGCTCCGCGTGCTTTGTTTGACTCTTCCTTCTCCGTGCTCTCTGACAAAAGGACGATATAAACAATTGAGAGGGCCCCTAAGTTTCACCACAAGAATAGACGACATAGCGAGCGCACTCATTGCCTCATTTCTATAATGCACGTACCTAAGCCGTAAGTTTAGTTCTAATAACTTTTTTCTATGGAACTTCAAGCCTTCTACCCTCACCGCGGTATCGTAAACTAGAGCAAGAAAAAGTGAGAATACGTAGTGCTCTACCACGGAGCGCTCCTCCAAGAGTTGCCATAAGTCGCCCCGCCACGGTAGCTCAGTGGACATCGCGCTTGACTGCTGATCCCCATTAGACCGTTCGATGTTGGCGCAATAGCCGCGTTTCGATGGAGGCGAAAAGTAAGGTGCCCGTGCAATGCACTACGCAAATGCACGTTAAAGAACCCCATGGGGTCAAAATGATTGAACGACTCATCTACAGTGTGCATCACAGCCGATGCCGCCTTGGGACGTTAAACCCCACATACCATCTTATGCCAGCTGCCATAAATTCTCGAGGTCCGCTTAAATCTTCGTCGCGATCACTGGGCTAATTGAACATGCAAATGGATAAAAATGAACGCATCCCGGCGACGATGGTGCCCTCCAAGTTTCCCCGGCTACCTCAATAACGCGGCTACCTCAATAATCCGGCTACCTCAATAACGCGGCGTCCAGAGAATGCAGGAGATGCAGACCGACAGAAAAGGCGGGCACCTTCGCATGTTATGATTTGAACAATTCTTTTCGTTTTCCCCCCGTCCCCTTTATATTAAATTGCGCAGTGCGAACAGCATCGAAGTGCGCAATTTAAATTATGGCTTCAGAAATGAAAATGGCGGAAAGAAATGGGCGAGATAAATAAGGGGTGAAAGAGTGGCCGCACGCAGAGTACCACAAGGACGTTTAATAATACGACGTGGCAATTTTTAATATTGAAGAAATCGACATTTAGCGAGAATTAATGAAGGGAAGAAAAGGAAAGGACGAAAATTGGGGGAAATAGAATAACGGTGATGATGAGGTAGAGGGGAGTAATACGAACGAGGGGCGCATTGGAAGGAAACAGAAGGCGCCGAAGGGACGACCGCACGCAAGGCATAACTAGGTCGACCACCCCTACCGTGTAAAGAGAAGCCAAGAAAATGGTGCGATTGGGCGAGGGAAGCCGGGAGATCGCTGAGAATATGGGAAGGTGAGAAATAGTGGGAACGGGGAGAGAGACCGCGAGGAGAGGGGGAAAGAACGGAAGGAGCTGCAGAGGCTGGAAAGGAACCGGAGGACGTTCGAAATGGCTCTCCGTCGGCGCCGCCGGCAAGCGAGTCTCGAATCAATGCCTTTTCAAAAGCGCCGTCCTTTTTCCCGTTGGCGCAGAGAACACGGATACGGCGGCGCCGACGAACGACTGTTACTTTTGAAGGAATTAGGAAAAAGGGGGCGTAAGAAAAAAAAAGAGAAAGCGAGACCGAGATGCACTCCGACGGGAACGTACAGGGCACGACAGAGCCCCCGCAGCATATTTTGAGTGGAAAGAAGAGATGCATGCCTCTACACACGCACATCACACAAACATTGAGAGCACCACTGCGCTGTGGTTTTGCAGTGAGAGGAAGGAAAGAAGCGCGAGAGATGAGAGGGGCAGGAAAACGGTAGTGGTGCCATGCTCTAGGGGGGGGGGGGGGGGGGGGGGGGGGGGTGGGGGGGGGGGGGGGGGGCTTCGCCTCGTTGCCGCGGCGTAACGGGGAGAACGGCGCCAACAACCAGAGCTTGGCCGGCTTTCCTTTTGCCCAGTCGCGCTATCCGGCGCCGCCAACGAGGCGACGACGATGCTTTGAGCGGTTCGCGTACTGAGTGCCGCCGCCGAGCCGACAGCCGAGGCCGATCGAAAGAAAGCTAAGTGGGAAATGAAGAAGCAGGCCATTCTGGGCTCCGTACTCCCCCCCACACACACACACATTTTATGTGCTCCTTTTTATAATTTTGACTTCTTTTTTCTTGAAACTTTTCTTCGTGGCTCTCATAGCATGTGCTGTATACAGCAGGTCATTCGGCGTTAGTTTGAGTGCGTTTTTTTTTTTGTTCCTTATTAAAACTATAGTTCCCTCCAGCAGTTGAACGAAGCCAGTCTGTGAGGTGGTGATGTAGAACTACTGGAACGCGAAAGAGTCCCCCCCCCCCCCTCCCCCCCCATTTCGTTGTCGAAAAAAAAAAAGAATCTTACGAAGCTCAAATGCAAAACAATAGACAACAGCGCTGTGTTTTCTCGCTTCTTCTTGTCCGTACTTTCCGTACTGTTAAACTATGTTTCGTTTCATGACAAGCAAGCACTGGAAGCAGCCAAGCTTTTCTTTTCTTCGCTGCTGTAATAAAAGTAGACTACAGCATGAGGTGTCCGCATAACAGAGTTTATCGGATGCATCCTTGCACTTGAAATACGGATCGCGTATAATATTGCTAATGGTTGTGGGTCACGTGACCTTTCTATGCGGTGACGTCATTTCTTGAAAACGACAACCGCGAGCTCCCGGGGCTCCTGGAAATGAAAGCCCTCTTTTGAAATGCCGTAATCGGGGTGAAAACTTGTACGGAAAGGCGTTTCAAGAAGCTTGAAAAGAGAAAGTGTGCGAAAGATATGCGATGGGCTCACCGTTGTCGCTGTCAAAGCCCAGGTCCCCGTCGCAGGACTCGAAGGACGACGAGGTGGGCGACGAGGAGGCCCCCTGTTGCTGCGACGTCTGGTGGTGGTATCCGGCGGCGCCGTGGGGCTGGAGGTGCACCGGCGTGGCTGCCTGGCGCCGCGGCGAGCAGCAGTAGTCGTGTCCCACCGCGACAGGGGGCGCCGCTGCGCATCGTGCGTCGTCGGCCACACTGAGGCTGCTGAGGAAGACGGCACCGTTCTTGCGCAGGCTGCCGACCAGGGACTCGAAGGGCGAGCACAAATCGGCACCGTGCAGCGAGGTGCGCGAAGACGACAGCAGCGGCAGCGCCGACTTCCAGCGCTGCCCCTGCAGCCGCAGGGACTCCATCGGGGCAACGACGCTCCTCCGCCCGCTCCTCACGCCATGCCCGCTGCACCTGCGCACGTGGGATGGGATGCGAACGTATTAATGTCACCGAACCTAACACCCAACAAAGACACGAACGACTTGTTGAATAGCGCGTAGCTGAACACAAGTTAAATCTGGTTCTACAGCGACATTCGAAGTTAGGGGAATCCCCGGCGTCGTTGGCGCAGTACCGCGGCATTGCATACATTGGCTGTCTTTTCTTGAGTGGTCTGTAACACCGTGCATATAGTTAATGCGCGTAGGTATTCATTCTTGGTTTTTGCACAAGAGCGTGGGATCAAGTTCGATTACAGCTTCGCGGAGTGTCCCACGATAGCAATTGAATCTCTAAGTCACGCAAATGCACCCAAGGATCTGAGGAACAATAGCCGTTGCCCGCTTCAAACGCCTCGCAAGCGGTGCAGCACAGCGTCATGAAGCCAACGACATAGTTTTCTGTCACATAGCGCTCCTCAGAGTATTTTTTGTTTTTTATTTTTACATTCAGTCTAGCCGGTAAACTAGAATAAACATACCATACTTTTATTATTGAGTTTAGGGCCACTGCGTTTCGTTGGATTACAGAGGGGATTCAGAAACGACCGACCCAGTTTTTTCTACGTACATCCTATAGTGCACTTTTTTGTTTCGTCATTCCAAGAAGGTCAGCTGGTGCCGCCGCTCCGGATCTTGATGCTGTCAAGCATTGTTTTCTTGCCTAACTAGCATTACAGCATATGTCTATTCCACGAAATATGAGCCAGTTTACTAGTGTGACAGTTGTGAAATGCAGTAGCGAGCGAATGCCTGCTGTAATCCACGATGACTGGCCGCGAGCTCAGATACACAAAAAATTCTGTAATTTCCAAAAAGTCACATTTTTTCTAACAAATAAAAAGAAGTGCGGTACAAAAAGATTAGCAATCTCAAACAATGTCTAATGCTCTCACAGCCCTGGAAGACGTGAAGTACGGGGCAGAAAAAAATTGTGTAGCGCTTGCTTGGCTTTTTTGACACAACCTGCCCAATTTCGGTTAATGAAATGTTTTTGGCGCAGCAAGGCGTAGATAATTGTACCAAAATGGAGCAATTTGCGCACCTGCCCCACTCCTGGACTCAGGATTAACATTGAGGAACGCCATTGTGAAGGGCTCCCAGAATTTCGACCACCTGGGGGGTCTTGAAAGAGCGCTGACATCGCACGACACACGAGGACACCTCGCTTTTCGCCTCGATCGAAAAGCCCCCGTGGCGGTTGTAGGTAGGCGTACCCATTCCCCTAATATATATCATCAGTATAACGCAGAAAAGTAAAATTTACAAGCAACTTTATTGTGTTGTAGCGAAGCTTAGCCTGCTGAGTAGCAAAGCCTGTTTTACATGCGTGCCAATCTCAAATGTTTCGAAATTATGGTAATTTGTAAATAATTTGGCCTAGCTAGTGCGGGCTCCTCGGGACACGCGTTAACTAGCACTCATCGCTAATACCGTTCAGAAATTGATTTTTTCAAACACTTTGCTTATTCTGCTCTTCGTTTCCTTTTTTACTTTCTTTTTTGCTTTGTTTTTCCGCCTACTCATAGTTTACAGTTGGTGGGAATACTCGCACTCAGCTCTCCCCCTTCGCGCAGGAACAGTTACGATGTAACAATGCGTCAATACCCAAAAGCTGATGTGCCATCTTAACTTGCCGCGCTAACTTGTACCATTCCTCCTTTCTGCTAAGAGAAAAGAAACCACAGAACCTTCCTCCTCGACAGCCTCCATTTGTGACACAACCGCAATTAAGATCGCCGTTCAAAACGTCTTATAGCTGCTTGGTTTGCGCTGAAAATGGTGTAATTAGATCCCCCTTCCTTTCTGTGTCGCCTACGGGCTTTGAAAGTATGCACAATGAATAAATGACAATAAATAGATAAATGTTACTAGTAAGGTTGTTTTACTTTCTTTATATTGGTGATTTAAGGAGAATGGCTACGCCTACCTGACAACTAGCGTACTTGCGTACTAGGGATCGGCCGTTGAGCACCCTAACCAATATATAAGTCATCGCTGTGGGGCCTAAATGATTTCATTTGTCACGTGTTATATTTATCACGTGACCGTCACGTACATGGCACGTGATGTCACCACAGACACGGAAATATCTTAATGTGCTATGATAACACAGGCGCACGGCGGGTTTCTGCGCGGATAACGCTTCCAAACGGTCGCATAATAGGAGAGTCATGTTCAAACATTAATTGCTGCTCTCTCTTTTACGCGAATCCGATGTTCGTCCTTCCGGTTATCGCTTGAGCAACCAACTCTCACTGTTAGCCAGAGCCGCAAAGTTCTGCGACCTACTTGTGAAAAATCGTTTACGACTTCGGCACGTGCACGTCGTTAGCGCCATTGATTCATCCTGGTCTATGTTTCGTATTTGCTTTTTTTTGTTTTGTTTTTTGTTTTTTTTTTTTTTGTCGTTACTTGCACCCTACATTCACCAATGTTACCACGACACAAAACAGACGACCCAGACAAACAAGACCCGTCGTAATGTGGAAGCTTGGATTCTTCCCTCCGTCTACTGTTGCCCGGGGACTCAAACTCTCATCAGGCTCTGGAACTCTCTGAGCGAATCAGTGTAGGGTGCAGAGAACAAGGAAAAGATTCTGCAGTTCATTACCATATATCAGAAGTGCCTAAACGGTTAGTAAGGTTTCCCTCTGTCTTTGCTTTTCTTTTTGCTATTATTATTTTTTAGAAGACCAGTCTCTAGCAAAACGCGGTCTTCCAAAATTCTGGAGCGAAAGTACGAGCATTCGTGACGATCCTCACGAAATCGCGGTTGTCCAGACTTACAGGCGCGCAGGCACGTGTAAAGAAGCTCACATAAAAGGCACGTTTCAAAGGGAAAGGACAAACAGACACATAAACCGCAGGGACCTAGCACTCGGAAGCGGCAGTTTAATCTCGAGTGAACTGCTCAGAGTTTCAGCGCGGAGGACGTCCTTGGGGGAGGTTTCGACGTACCAGCGAACAAACGCAAGATGGGGCCAGACTTCAACTCGAGCGAGCCGAAACCAACGGAGCACTTCAGGAGATGCAAAATTAAAGAGACGGAAGCAGAGCCTGAAAAGCTAGGAAATGTCGGAAAAAAGTTGAGAGGCTGCAAGAAGAAGAACGCTGAGACTCGGTTCGGTGCGTCGCTCTCTTTGCGGCAAGGTGCCTTGAAAGCCACTATAATATACCGCTCAGTGCGAACGCCACCATTTTCACATTTAAAATAGAAGTTGCCAGGAGGGAGCTTACAGCGCCGAGAAGAGACGGGTGGGAAACGGGAAACAAAAGGAAAATCCGATATTGCAGCTTCGCTTCCCTAAAAGAAAGGCGCGAAGGCATGGGACAAAAAATAAATAAATAAAAAGGAAATGAACAAAGGCGAGGATCGCTTCTTAGTCGCTTCCGGAGCAAGGTGCGAGATGGCTTTTCCATCTTGGTCTGAGGCAGATGCCAAACGACCGGCCGAGACATGCGATGACGCACGAGGCCTGCGTTACACCTGGAAGACGGCCTGCGTTACACCTGGAAGACGGAAGCGCAATAGGCTGGTAAAAACATATATACAGCAAACGCAAGTCTCCCCGAGAGCTTCCGGGCCCACATACACGCAGCAGTTGTTTGGTTTTTCATTGGCGGCGTTGTTATAGCGGCGATATTTTTTTTTTTTTCGCGGCGAAATTGAAACTCAGACGAAAAAAGTGGTTTGGTTTGGTTTGCTGCTTCCGGTGTGGTGGGTCTTATGAAGAGAAAAAAAAAAAAAAAAACGTTAACCCGACAAGCATCGAAACCAACTTAGAGTTGGAATTCTGACCCACTGGTGTGACCCGAATAACCATCTGCTAGCCTTAGAAGTGACGACACAGTCAGCCAGAACTACACTGATGTATCTAATGTTCGCTGTCCCTTTCTTGAGGCTAAAGTAAAAGTTTACCTTATCTGAATCAGAACGATATGCGTGTTTTTGAAGAAAAAAAAAACTGATTTTTGTTTTGTCTTCTTATTACTTGACTCAACAGTTGTAAACTACAAAGAAGCTGAACTGAATCGTACATTTCATACTCGCTTTTGCCGTCGGTAAAAGTGAAACTGGGTTAATTATAGCCACCAAATTGCAGCTACCCAGCTGCTACGGCTCACGAATTCGAGATAATATTGTTACGAGGTTTATTTACACAGACATTAGGATGCGCTGGAGATTAGCACACTAGAGCGGACAGACCCAGCTTCCTCTTCCTCTTCTGCAGACCCAGCTTCCTCTTCCTCTTCTGCTTATCCCGCCAAACCTCATCTTCCTCCAATACTGGACCGCGGGAAGTGCGTGACACTGCCCCGTTCGCAGACGATGCCCGCCGGGCGAGTCAAGGTTCTTGACGTCGATAGAAGGGCTTCATGCGGGCCACGTAGACTACCGACGACCTTGGGTGGTCAGGCGAGAAAGTGCAAAGTTTACTGCGCTGAGGCATTCCAGTACAACGAAAGGGCCAGTATAATGGATAATGGTGCAACAGTTTCTGGGACAAGCCGCGCTTACGCAACGGCGTCCAAAGCCACACCAAGTCACCAAGGGCATAATTGACATCTTGATGACGCTTGTCGTAGCGTGGCTTGTAGCGTTCCTGAGAGGCTAGAGTGGGAAGTCTAGCGAGTCGACGAGCTTCTTCAGCCAAAGAGAGACTATGCTCTACTGAAGTTTCAGCAGGGAGTGAGAGAGGCAAAAACATGTCCTGAGTACTTCGTGGAGGTCGTGCGTAAAGAAGAAAAAACGAACTGTAGCCTGTCGTTTCGTGCTTAGCAGTGTTAAATGCGTATGTTATAAACGGAAGGACTTCATCCCAGTTTTTTCGCGGGAGTCGACATACATCATTCAAGAACTGTCCGGTTGTTTCGTGCCAGATATGCTCTGCTCTGACTGGGGCCCACTGCTTCCCCCCCCCCCCCCCCCCCCCCAGTTCCTAACTGAGCATTGGCCCGTCTCCTACATTGCCCTCTGCCCCGCCGGGTGGCGCATTGGTTACGGCGCTCGACTACTGTTCCCAGGGATGCGGGATCGAATCCCGGTCTCGGCTGCTGCTTTCTATGGAGGCGAAATGAAAGACGCCCGCGTACTGCGCGATATCAGTGCACGTTAAAGAACACCAGTTTGTCGACATTTTCGAAGTTCTCCACTGCGGTGTCTCTCATAGCATGAGTTGCTTTGGGACGTTAAACCCTACAAACCAACCAACCAACCAACCAACCAACCAACCAACCAACCAACCAACCAACCAACCAACCAACCAACCAACCAACCAACCACCAACCAACCAACCAACCAACCAACCAACCAACCAACCAACCAACCAACCAACCAACCAACCAACCAACCAACCAACCAACCAACCAACCAACCAACCAACCAACCAACCAACCAACCAACCAACCAACCAACCAACCAACCAACCAACCAACCAACCAACCAACCAACCAACCAACCAACCAACAACCAACCAACCAACCAACCAACCAACCAACCAACTAACCTATATTGCACTTTTTGGAGCATTTCACTAAATTTGCCGGTGACACCGTTGTCCGTACTGCTTGAGATGCTATCGACCAGTTAAGTTCTCATTATTCCAGCCCACAATTACTCTATTCCTCATAATTGATCTGTGGACAAGCAGTGCCCGAAATGGCAACTGCACGTTGTACTTTTCGTACGGTGTTCAATAAATTGCGCACAAGAAACTTGCACGGCTCTTTCATTTTTTTTTTTTAAATAGTATACTGATACTGTAGAGCTTGGTACAAAGTTGCCTCCAAGGAGATTTTTTTTTTTTTTTTATACCTCCTTGGTCGCCTGTTATTTTAAGAAGAGGAAATGCATCTGCTGTTGCCGGGGCCCTCACTGCGGCGAAGCTTTTTACTTTTCGTTCGTCCCTTCTTTATCTCTTCCCTTACGGTGCGGTTGAGGTGTCCGCATATGCGAGACACGTGCACTGCGCTTTTCCTTTCCTACATAACATTTTTTTTTTCTGCTTTGCAGTACTGTTAATACCGTGTTTCTTAGCTGCCTCTACTTTCTTTATTCTCA
The DNA here is from genome assembly GCF_055883805.1 of Amblyomma maculatum. NCBI lineage: Eukaryota > Metazoa > Arthropoda > Arachnida > Ixodida > Ixodidae > Amblyomma > Amblyomma maculatum. Next base: position 106,891,938 of record NC_139345.1, on the reverse strand, counting down.
AAAACTGTCATCCTTCATTCTTACGAGATCCAATCTGTTATGCTATATATATATTTTTTTTTTGAACAGTTTTCTCTTATTTGGGCAACTCCTGCAGCTACCGCCCTTACAAAATAAAAGGCTCTGAATTAGCCATCTCTTATAAGGGACTATACTTCGTCCCGGATTGCTCACCCCACCAAAATGTAATTCCGTTTCTTTTTTAGTAGGCTCGAATCTCTAATCCTATTGAACACAACTCTTGCATGAAGCGACATCGGGATTAAGCGCGCGTTCGCAGCTTAGTTGGAGAGTATTTCTCCGAGATTCTCGGTCCTTAATGCAAAAGGCTCGCACGTAAGCAGCAGAGCTTCGTGAAAGAACCGGTGCCGAAAAAAACTTCATCCTTCGGCGAGGAAACGCCCCCGTCCTGAACGCCCTCTTTAGCCGTTCATGCATCAGCACTCTTCAGACTACGCGCACTACGCGCCTTCGCGCCCATCTCTCTCTGGCTTCCGTTCGCTTTCTTTAGTGCTTCGTCAACCAACTATCTGTTTTGTCACCCAGTGGTCTTGCTCTTTGAAGAGCTCACCAATCATTTCTGAATTCCTCGCTTTTTTTTCCTCCATTTTGTTTTTCTTATTCCCCCTCTCTGACCCACTTTATCACTGCAGGCATCGTCGCTGAAGTGCGCGTCGTTTCCTCTACGTCGTTCGCTGCTTGTTTCGCTCGCATCATTTTCCCTTCCGTGTTCCAAGCCGAGTTCCTCTCCCCGTTTTTTTTTTTCTCTTTTTTTTTTTTTCCTCTAAGTCTTCCCGTCGGGAGATGAGAAGCTCTTCGAAGGACGACCTCGTCGTGGCTTTTATCGCGAGCAAGCAGCACGTGCTTGCCGCCACTGCAGACGAGACAAAAGGAACGGCGACGGAAGCAGCACTGCTATGCGTTATGATGCTTGGAGGAAAATGGAAACGAGGTAAAAAGGGCACAAAAATGCTGCAGGGGATGTTCTATTGTTGCTCTTGGTTGACGCGGCCTTCAGCAGTGACCTTTGTTGCGTTCGACAGTAATAGTAGTAGCGCAGCTACAGTAACACCGATTACTGTGTGTATCAACGTACAAGATAAGAAGTGGCTGGCGCATCGATAAGCAGAAATTGCAGTTGCGAAGCGAAAGCATTATAATGAGGTCAGCAGAGCTACTATGTTTCACTAATCAACACAGTGGCTTACTATCAGCTGAAAAAGCAAACGAATCCCCAAAGCAAATTTGAAGTTTTCTGTTTCTTTTTACAGGATAGCATACCCTCTTTACACGGCCGGCTTAACCACGGTTACGCTTAACCGAGGTTACCGAACTTAACCACAGTTAACCGCCAATCGCGGTTAGCTGTGCTTACACAGCTCGCCGCCGTTCTCGGTTACGGCCGCCATTGCCCATAAAGTACAACCGAAGCGACGCGGTGATCTGCGGAACGAAGCAGCATTTACAAATATTTTATTTATAATGTAGTTTCCGGAGCGCCGTCCGGCAAGGCGTCAACAACGCGGTGAAGCCCCGCACGATGGCAGCACCTCATCGACCATCGTAAACACCGGCGCGTTGGCCCCTCCTCCCGCAGACCGTACGCGAACGACACGGCGGTTCGCTAGCGCCGACGTCAGAAACAAAGCGTGCTAAATTTACTGGCACCTGGAATGCTGAGCCGAATATCAGAATTGAATCATTCCTGATCACTGACCAGCGGCAAATTGCTGGCAAGACTGATAACCGCGATACTATCAAATTTCTGTTCAAGACAGCTGCCGTTCTGCTTATACTAGCTCTGCGATTAATGTATCGCCAAAGTTTATCATATCGTTATTTTACAGCGGCAGAATAGGATTCACAATAAAGATGTTTCATGAGTGCACCATTTCGACAGCGTTGATCTGTTCCAAAGCGCCGATCGCCGCGGCTTCGAAGAGAAATAATTTAGGCCTATCGACAACTAGGGTGTTAAGCAACCCGCAGTAGTTCGCCGCGCTCGCTCGCTTCACCGCCGCGGTAAGTGTAACGTATCTCAGCCTGCTCGCAGCATCCCGCACTGCAAGCGTTGCGAATTTGTGCACTTTCATTATAAAGCTAAGAGCGCGCATTTTCTGACGTTCCGCGCTCAGCAACCAAGCCGCACAAACGATACTGCAAACACAGGACGGGGCTTCAGTACGCAGACGCTTGGCTGTAGGCCGCAACCGAAGACGCCGGGCGGCACAGTAGACACCGGATATTCAATACGGGCAAACGAGTACACTGCTACAGTGTACTCTAGCCACTGTAACACTAGCCACTGTAACACTGCCGAAGCAGACACGCTCGTACGCTTCGCGCACTCGAGTGCCAACGAACAGCCTCCGTCAACAGACGCCGCCATAACCTCGGTTAACGACGCAAACCGAGGTCGCTAAACTCGGTTTGCGATAACCACGGTTAGGGGTGTAACTGTGGTTTGGTCTGCCGTGTAAACGGGCTAACCACGGTTTCGCGTAACCGCAGTTACGCTAACCGTGGTTAACTCTGCCCGTGTAAAGAGGGTAATACCGGCAGAGTAAACGAAAACAACGACGGACTTTTTTTTTTTTTTTTTTAACGGGCGAGTAAGTCCTTTGGCGTAAGATTTTGCACGTACTGGTTTTATTAATAAATGTTAACAGGGCTCGGCACCGTGGCCTATGTGAGGCAAGCTTGGGGTGAATTTACTTTATCACTCGCATCATCCATAGCACTTGCTATAATGTTAGCAGCTGTAGCAGTGATGTGCAGACCTGGAGACCTTATTTTCAGGCTTGCTCAGCTTTTAACATTGCACGAGAGACCCTTATACTCGTGATAGTCTGTGTGCGCGTGAACATGTGCAATTTCTATAAGGACATTGCTCTAGCAGCGTTGTATTATAATTATTATAACATTATCATCTCTACCATTCTTTTTCTTCTTATTTCACTCAGTTGGCACGTGGTCTCTTTATCTCTTCAGTAACAGCAGAAATTTTTGGCTGCAACTCTTTTTTTTCTTTTTTTTCTTTTTTTACTACTGCTTACCTTGCAGCGGCAGGGTTTATGAAAGGGGAAAATAGAAGTGTAACGGTGCAGATGGTACTGGAGGAAACTCCCCAGGTCGAAGAACCACACGTAAGCAAGCATAATGTTGATCACTATAGCTAGACAGATGAATTAATAAATCTTCTTCTTTTTCTTCTTTTCCTTCTTCTTCTTCTTCTTCTTCTTCTTCTTCTTCTTCTTCTTCTTCTTCTTCTTCTTCTTCTTCTTCTTATTATTATTATTATTATTATTATTATTATTATTATTATTATTATTATTATTATTATTATTATTATTATTATTATTATTATCATTGTTATTGTTATTATTCTTTTTTTATTGTAGGAGTCCTTCACTACGGCGTCTCTCATAGCCTGAGTCGCTTTGGGACGTTAAACCCCTCAAACCAAACCAAACCATTATTGCACTACCCGCTTTCGCTCTATCACTAAGCTCAAACCATGCTTAACCCCCCCCCCCCCCCCCTCCATTTTGTAGCAAAAGGTATGTTGGCCACGAACGAGGAGTTTCTCGTGGCGGGACGCACGTATTGCCGTTCCCCGAAAACTGCAGCAACAGAATTTGTCTTACAATCAGGTACGTGGTGTTATTCCATTGCGCCACAGAAGCGACGGGTAATGCGGTATTTAAATGCGCTCTTATTCGTTTTGATTCAACGTACCAAAGATGGCGCGACGGACGCAACTGGCAGGATCAGAGGATTACTGCAAGCAATTTTAATCCAGCAAACCATTTATTGCGTATGCATTTTAGTTTATGCACTGCAATGTATACTAATATATATATATAGCTTATTGACTTTTTTTGTTGTGTTTTATTTTTTACCGATGCCACCCGGCACTTCCGTTGCTGGAGTTTTCGGGGAACGGCAATACGCGCGGTGCGCACGGAGCTGTTCCCTAGCAACAGCCGCAGCTGGCGGACGCCGCGCTCGTCACGCCATCTGACAATCAAGAAGCAATCAGAAGAAGAAGGTGCATGGTCTTTAATGCAGCAACAACATATCTAGACAACCAGATTAACCTGTACTTGCAATCAAGATTTAGATGGCACAGCCGGCCTAAGCCACAGCTAATTTTATGCTGGGCCGGTCTCATATAAAAAAAAATCATCTCCGCCGGGAATCGAACCTCCATCCCTCGGATTGGACTAGATTAGATTGGACTGGATTGGGCTCGATTGGAGAGGCTTGGATTGAATTGGACAGGATTGTTTGGATTGTATTTGACTGGAAAGAATTCTGTACTTTGATCGGACTGGATTTGATTAGACTGGATTGGTTTAGATTGGATCCGATTATACTGGATTGAAATGGATTACACTGGACTGGATGAGATTAGATTGAATAGGAGAGGAGTAGGCAGCCCAGCGCCATGTACCGGGCTTTCGCTACGTATATCCTTGTCTAGCTGAGCTAAGCCATGGCCAATTTTTTGTCCTTGACATCGCCGAGATTTGTATGACCATCTCACAAGTACGAATGAAAGATGCCGCCGAATTTTCTCCCAATGGGACAAATAATGCTTCCGCATTAAAGTACGAGAGGAAGGCTATATGTTGGAAAACTAAGCAGAAAAGACTTACTCTGTATTGAAACCATCGTCTACGGGCACCATTCAATTGCGCATATTAAAGTCGGGGACGCGCACACTGTGCTTTAAGGAAAAAAGTACGCTACGATGCCGTAGCGCCAGCTGCAGTGTAAACGTGCCCGCTGTGCGCATCAGAAGCAGGAAAACTGGTGTTTCGGCAGATTTTTTCGAAATTGTCACAGAGCAATGCGCCACTTTTTCGTTCTTATACAGTCCGAAGTTTTCGACAACGGATGAGCACAGCTACCTCGCGTCTCTAGCAACGCGCGCAGTTTGTGGAAGCAAGGTCAAACGCTGAGGTGAATATAGCACACACACACATTTCTAGTGAATGCACAGTACACTTCTCTGTAATCCAAGGGAAAGCTCAGTGAATGCATTTAAAGACTTATAGAAAGTAATAACCTCAATATGTTGTGTTTAACGACAATACTTTTATCACAGTGGTGTCACGAAAACGTACTATCACCGACGGGGAGCGAGGATGGTACATAAAAAAAAAAAGAGGGCTTGTTAAAAATGAGGAAATGAGTTAGAAGATGAACGGTAGCAAAAGCGGGTCACATAAATCAAAGGAATGAATAAGGACAGCATGCGACACAGGAAGGTGACTCTTTAAGTCTTATTTTTTCCTCATCGGAGTCGCACATGGACTGCGAAGGGGAAAAAATAAGCAAAATAAAACGCGAGGAAGACAGAAGCGGACTGAACGTTGGATAAGGGGTTAATCCCACAAATCATAGAGAGTCGCCCAACGAAGAAGACGGAGGCGGCGGCAGCGACACTGCCGTATAAGAAGCGAAATAATGGGAACGGAAGCGCAGCAGTTCCTCCCGCGTGTCCGGAAAAGCAGTCGCGAGTGTGGGGGTGGGTGGGCGAGGAGGACAGTGAAAAATCCCGAGCTTGCGAAGAAGCCCTGTTTGCGCCCGTCTCTCGGCGCAATTCAGTTTCCTTCGTGCTTTGCTTTTTTTCTTCCTTCTTTTCACCCGCACGACTCCTCAGAGCCAGTGTTTGCAATGCCTTGAAGCGAGCGTAGCTCATGGGACGCTGCAAGCCTTGTTATAAAACGGCTCGAAATGGGTTTCTCTCGCTTTTCTTCGCCGTCCTTCGCCGGACACAATGAAAAGGAAAAAAGGAAGAAAAAAAGAGAAGTGGGTTTTCCCTGATTCAGAGGGCTCGACGTCGCCTGTGGCTAGATTTAGTTAACTGGTTATATCGAAACGGGGAGAACGCGCATCTGCGCTTTGCAGCGTGGCAAGGTTACATCTTTTAAGCCGCACTAGTTTAGCTCCCCCCCGCCCCCCTTTTTTTTCTTCTTATTTATAAAACGCTGTGCGCCTAGCTGTTACATGAAAGTGGTGTCTCGGCGATTAGAACACTTTAATTTAAAATTTAAAAACGGAGCACACGTCTGCTGTTGGTGGCTTTAAATTGCGCAATATCATATTGCTCTTTAAAGCCAAGAATAAAAAGTTGATTACTTAATTTACTTACTTAATTGTCGAGCTCTACCACATAAATGCCCCCATGCTGTAAAACCCGCTCACAGAGACCGCACCGACCTGTTTATCTCTCGAAGTTTTTAACACACACACACACACACACACACACACACACACACACACACACACACACACACACACACACACACACACACACACACACACACACACACACACACACACACACACACACACACACACACACACACACACACACACACACACACACACACACACACACACACACACACACACACACACACACACACACACACACACACACACACACACACACACACACACACACACACACACACACACACACACACACACACACACACACACACACACACACACACACACACACACACACACACACACACACACACACACACACACACACACACACACACACACACACACACACACACACACACACACACACACACACACACACACACACACACACACACACACACACACACACACACACACACACACACACACACACACACACACACACACACACACACACACACACACACACACACACACACACACACACACACACACACACACACACACACACACACACACACACACACACACACACACACACACACACACACACACACACACACACACACACACACACACACACACACACACACACACACACACACACACACACACACACACACACACACACACACACACACACACACACACACACACACACACACACACACACACACACACACACACACACACACACACACACACACACACACACACACACACACACACACACACACACACACACACACACACACACACACACACACACACACACACACACACACACACACACACACACACACACACACACACACACACACACACACACACACACACACACACACACACACACACACACACACACACACACACACACACACACACACACACACACACACACACACACACACACACACACACACACACACACACACACACACACACACACACACACACACACACACACACACACACACACACACACACACACACACACACACACACACACACACACACACACACACACACACACACACACACACACACACACACACACACACACACACACACACACACACACACACACACACACACACACACACACACACACACACACACACACACACACACACACACACACACACACACACACACACACACACACACACACACACACACACACACACACACACACACACACACACACACACACAAACATACATACATACATACATACATACATACACACACACACACACACATACATACATACATACATACATACATACATACATACATACATACATACATACATACATACATACATACATACATACATACATGTCCTACGTAGGGCACTTTGGACGCGTATGAGACCAGATGCATAATGTTGGCACTAGCCTAGAGTTACTCATACTATTTCATCTGTAAATTACTGGTCAACTATATTTAATTGCTAATTTTATAAGTATTGATTACAGGACCCCAGCACCTTCAGAAACCTCTCAGCGAATTGTTCCCTATACGATAGTCCTCACGTGAACGTTTTTCTTCTTTGCAATTAAAGCCAACGAAATATGAAAAAAAAAAAAAAATAAAGGTCACGTGAAGGGGCGCTTGCACACCGCCCTAATACTGTTCTCAAAAGTGCGATGGGACTACAGTGCGGCAGACGACGAAGCATGGGACTTTTTGCATGGATCTTTATTAAGAATTGTGAGGACCATTCGATGAGGAAATATTAGACTGAATATTTCTCAACCGCACCCAAAGAGTAGTCGCTGCATGCGGGAAAATGAAACATCTCGCTTAGAGATGTCTTCTTAAGCTTGAACCTGCAGGTTCAAGTTGTACATGTGCACTTGTATATTTTGTCACCAACATCTAGACTCCGTTGTCAGCTCGCCGGTACATCTCCCATCTAAGCTGTCGAAACAAAGTTCCAGTCTCGAAGGTTGAAACTCTTCTCGGCGCCCAAAGTACGCCGCAACCGAAGATTACAACACCTCCAGATTCAAACTAAGGAAAAAGGCCATTCGCAACAAGAGCTCCGAAACGCCGATAGTGCCTCGGCCGTCGCTAATCGCCCGTCCGCATTTTCATTTGTAGCAAGAACCAGAGCTCCAGCAAACGAATACAAATGATCTGTCCCGCAATCGATCTTAAGGCTTTGGCTCCCGGCGCAGAAAGTCAAATAAATGCTAGCCCGTTTTTCAGCATGAAGAGAAGAAAGAGGCTGTTCGATCTTCAGATGGCCTTCCTTACTTTGTCTCACGGCTTCGGCGCGTGTACACAAGGTCCTGTCTCTGATTAACTTTCTTTCATTCCAGACGTTTCTAACGAAAATCTGTGCCCGTTACTTTGAAAGGCTGCGGTTTCGCTCAAGAAGACTTTTGCATTTTGTTTACGCCGTTTTCTGACCCGCGAAAGAAAGGCCGGTATCGTTGTCGTCACTATTTTCAAACTTAATGAAAGGAAGTCAGCTAATCTATTACTTCTAAACTCAAAAGAGATAAGAGATATTGAAGACAACGAAAATCACGGCTGTGATGTAACATATCTATTCTTGTCCGTTTCTGATAGTTCACTGACTACGTAAGGATCATTAAATATATTGACCATGCCAAACTCGATCTCATGGTAGGACGAACACACTGAAAGTACGTAACCTTGAATGAGAATAAATTGTATACATTCACATCCATTCGCCTAATCGATCAGTTGTTGCCACGAGCGTTGCGTAAATTGACGGTTTTGAAAGTAACAACCGACAAGCTCAGCACCACCCCAGAAGAGAAAGTAATCGTTTCCTTCTCATCGCACAGTGCTCGTTAAACTATCAAACATCTATAAATGCAAAAGAAGCAAACTCAGCGGATCAGCCGCTTTCGTGTCGCAAACAAAATAAAACTGGAAGAACAGACGATACTACATCCCAAGAGATTGCTCAGAAGCGCGTTTCTTTCCGCGAAGAAGCTCGATTGATTCCGTATTCAAGGAAACGAAGCATTGTTTGATACCAGAAGCGGACAACCAATGTTCTTTCTGATAATCAGGAGGTACAAAAACCGTGTTTCCCTTCCTCTATCCGTTAAACCTTTCCAGGAAAGGAGAGCCGCAACATTCCAGCGAATTTCGGTCATCCAACAGACATTCACAAAGGGGATGGTGTAGGTTTGTACTAATTAACCAAAAAGAAAAGGGAGTACAGCATGTCTCTGTAATCGATTTATTTGCGCTATACGTCAATAATAGGAAAAATATCGTGGCGCGAGTGCTTATGCCCAGAATGAAAGCCGCACACTTCGCCCTTTCAGTGCATCATTGTGCGCATGCGCACTCGTGCTCTGCTATTACTATATCTGCCGCATCACTGTCTACCTATTCTTAAAACTCGCTTATATACGGTCTCTTCGCATTTAACGGAATGCATTTAAAGTATGTGAAACGAACGGGACTTGGTGGCGTGCAGGAGTAGCGTCTCCGATTCGTTACCGAAACGTCAGAGGTCCGATTCGACCAACCGGTCACAAAATTTTTCTTCTAAACGACTTCACTATGTGTAACTACATGAGTCATAATATACGTTACGACATCTCTCGACCAGTGATGATGATCAATTCACGCCGACGCCGGCTTTTCAACTAAAAGCGACATCTAATGCTCTCGAGATAAAAGCTGGTAAAAGAAGGCATGCAGTCTGATGTTCACTGGCGGCGGGATAACCTTACAAACTGACCAAGATCACTATTACTACATGCCTGGCAGATATGTGACTGCAATAAAGTTTTCAGAAAACATCGCTGGAGAAAAAAAAAAAAAAAAAAAAAAAAGAGAGGCCTTACTTTAAAACACCTTTCATACATTGTACAAATCCTTGCAGGATAACCTACATTTCTGGGCTCGTTCGTATAGGATCGTATCAGGATGAAGTTTCGTTTGTTATTAGAACAATATAGGCTCGCTAGACTACTTATGAACAGCTGCAATTAGATTTGCCGGCTACGCAAAGATGCTGACCCAAGGTTCCTTGCTTTTACTAAACTTCTACGGTTGACGCAGCTTGTCGACTTCGTTCCTTAGCGGCGGAGCTAACGCTTTCAGCCTGGAACAAAGGATAATTTTCCAATCGACGCCTCAGGGAACTAGACCCTGGGCTGCGCCTTCGTGTTCCCCCTAACAAAGGGCGGCGCGAAACACCACTGATGTGCCGTATGTGGCTCGGTGTTGCATTCACCAAAAAATACGCTTATGTGATGAGAATGGCGGATAGCCCTAACTGCGAAAGATGCGGCTGCGAAGAGACCACACAGCATCTCCTTTGCGAATGCCCTGCTTTTTCAAGCGAAAGATATGCGCTGCGTTCGGCTCTGGACCATCTTGACAGCCGTCCTTTCACAGAGGAGAAAATCCTCGGCCCATGGCCACAGAAGGCGTCTAACGGCAAAGCCTTCAAAGCACTTATGTGTTTTATGAGAGACACACACTTGATTGAGAAACTGTGACTGTGCTCCTCGCCGCCTTACCTTTCCTATTATTCTCTTCTATCTTTCTCCTTTAAACTCCTCATTCCCCTTCCCCAGTGGAGAGTAGCAAACCGGAAGCTTTCCTGGTTAACCTCTCTGCCTTTTCTCTCTTTCTCTCTCTCTCTCTCTCTACGGTGTTTCGTCAAAAGACGCTTATTCGCCACCACATTTAAGTCTCGTATCAGATATAAAAATATTCAACAAGCAATTTCCAAAATTTCAGTTAGAAATTGTCATGTGACAACGTGCGTAACTGTACTGTTCGATTCCGTAGATCCTTAGGTAGCCCGAATTGCTGTCGTCGATGTGTTGGCTTTCATTCCCGATGCTCGCCCCACAGGAGCCTCCATGGTAAGCTTATTCATTCCCGCCGCCATCGTTAGCATCACTGATATCATCAGCTCAAGTTGCAACAATTTGCTCTGGCTCAAGTGTCTACTACCAGTGCGAACATCCATGCTTTGCAAAGCCATCCTATATGTTCCCAGAAAAGAAACCCTTCAATTTTCATCAGGGTGGTGCTGTTTACGGGTATCAAGCAGACAATTGAAGGGGAAATGAGGGGCACATTATTATAGAATTTAAAGAAGCCAGCAGTCTGCGAGTTCAACAAAAACGTTGGGAATATTTTTTATTTCTTTTATTTGCTTTGCATTAACATTATTTATTCCTAAAATCACCATAAGACTAATTCTTGTCAAATACCAACAGCAAAACATTAAAAATACATCCCCAACGTTTGCCTTGAACGCGTAGATTGCTGGCTTCTTTAAATTTTACCGGTGTCAAGGAATACGAACTCCCTCAAGCAGCTGCTCTTCACGAATAGGTGTGTGGATCACCGAACCCACAGCTGCATCTTCGAGCTGCAATCGAGCCTGAGTAGAAGATTTTGGACATCTCTATCAAGAAACAGCCGAATTATTAATTATTTGAGAAAGCGAAATGGAAAAGAAGACTATGAGACGACCTAGCACGTTGAAAAATTAGGGGATCAAGGTTAAAATTTTCAAATTAACTGACAGAAGGAATGCTGGCCCACATTATCTCGCACACAGTGACTTCCTGCATTGTAAGCTGTTGTCTAAACTAGGTGTACTTTCTTACCTTTTTTTTAAAGGCCTGACACACACACACACACACACACACACACACACACACACACACACACACACACACACACACACACACGCACACGCACACGCACACGCACACGCACACGCACACGCACACGCACACGCACACACACACACACACACACACACACACACACACACACACACACACACACACACACACACACACAATTATATTAATTTTGCTTTGAAATGCGTGGAAATGACTGCGCAAAATGAAAAAAATTAAAGTTTATTTTTGTTTTCTTCGTTTTATTCTAACTTCATGGTGTATTCAAGCACGGCAGGTGACGAGGCTTAGAAAAAACTAAAGCTGTTTTATGAGGAAATTGCAATTTTCGATGCCTACGAGGAGATAAACTCCGACCCAAATATTTGTGCTGATAGTCACGCACAACCGGCCGAAAAATGATCTTCAAAGCGCATAATATATTTTTCAAAAGAAACACACAAAAAAATATTGTAATCAGGAAAGTAAAATAGTGTGTTAGAACTTTCCCCGCCCACCGTCCTTTCGCCCCTGAATTCAAACATGAGAAACCGGCTAGACAACGAATTACACATTTACCACGTTAGCACTGTGTCACTTCAAAGCAAGCAAGAAGTAAGAAACAGATCTGATCAACGGTAAATGCTTTAGAGCAATGAGCAAAAAAATTTTATCGGACCTGTGCCTTAGGAAACGTTCGCTCTCCGAAGCAAAGCGGTCTGAAAATTACAAGAACACGGCTGACCGTGGCACAAAGTGAAATATCAGACACCGCGCCGGATCCGGACACATTCTGCAACAAGGCTGTCAGTCGTGTCCCAACTTTCTCGCTTTCACTCTCCTGGTTCCGACTGAGATTCCTCGGTAATTAAAACCCGTGGTGGCGTGACAGCTTGTCTGCGCAGCACCTTTACACAGCCCCTCCCCACAGCGCCTCCACAGCGCCTCCACACAGCCACCCAAGTCCCATGCTTGCTTGCTCTTTCTTTCTTTCTTTCTTTCTTTCTTTCTTTCTTTCTTTCTTTCTTTCTTTCTTTCTTTCTTTCTTTCTTTCTTTCTTTCTTTCTTTCTTTCTTTCTTTCTTTCTTTCTTTCTTTCTTTCTTTTTCTTTCATGCTTCTTTTCTTACTATGTCCCCTTTTTTCTTTCTTCCTCTCTTTCTCTCTCTCTTCCTTTGCTTCATTTGTTCTGTGTTTCCGCCTTTCTTCGATTTCTTCCTTTCCCCTATTTCCTTTTCCGCTTCTTGACATCTTTAATTCCTCCGCCAGCGCTATAGATTCCACTCCACACCAATTGCCTACAATGAATTGAAATTGGACGCTGGGACACTGAGGCGTGTCGAATGCCTAATAGGCGTTCTTGTGTGTGACCTTTTCCGCCGTCGACGAGGTTTAACAATGCAGCGACGACAATTGGGAATGTGCACACAAACCAACGAGCTTTCAAGGTGTTGGGAAAACGTCTAGCAGCTCTCTCCAAATAGCTTAGCCAAAGAACAAATCTGACTTCTTGGCCGGACATTTCTGAGCAGGCACGGCTAGACAGCACAAAGAGCGGTAATCGAAGGCAAGTATTCAAACACAGGTAAAAAGGAAGAATAATTAGGGAGTCGAATTCTGAAGGCGTAATTTTCGCAGAATTACTTTTCTTCGTCACATAGAAAACGAACAATTTGGTCCGCCCAGGTCAGCCAGCAAACGACAAAGTTTGCTTTTTAACAGTCGATTAGAATTCGTGCAACTGTTAATCTGCACCTTATCCTCTCATTTGCATTATTTTCTCTTTACCTGTCTTCTGAACGTGGGTTTTTATACGGTCGTTTTAGATTAACCGTTCGATCTTTCGTCGTGTTAAAAGGTATACTATAGGAATCACGAGGCAGTGGTTCTTTTATGCATAAACAGAAAAGGCTCTCATCGCTCTCTTTAACGACTAAAGACACTTGAACAACAAGCGAACGAATTGGAAGTATCGCACTGCGCGTAAATATAGTAAAATTAATGCACTCACCAGAAATTAGCAAAAAGCATTACTGTGCGATCGAAAAAGAGCCCCGGTTATAGTCGCAGACATTATTACGCCGTCATAACGTCGCGCAAATCTGCTGCCACTCGGATGCAGGTCACTAGTATATATACATTTTCGACTTTTTGACCATTTGTGCTTCAAGTTGTTTTCAGCGCCGAGAGAAGCAGAACATAGAATGCAAAGAATTGCTTTCGGATTGGGGCTAGCGTTCTGAATCGCTCACTCGCATCTCATTACACACTCAATGAGAAATGTGAGCCGACGCACCACGTTGAGCAGCGCTCAAGATGAATTTGTACCTCTTAGTAATTTCAATGACGCGAACTCCGAACCACATTGTAGTTTTGATCTAACCTCCTTAGAGTCAGACTGCCGCGGTCCTACTTCGGCCCTCACAGGCGGAGAGCCACTGGAACATCGGCTCACAAGTTCGCTCTCGCCTCGATAAGTACGAGATCACTTTTGTCGCTTGTGAAATGTCTTCTTAAATTACAGATTTTTAGTGACGCAAGCTATCGGGAATTCTGAAGATCTCTGGCGCTGCGTAGTTACGCACAAACACAACACACACGCAAGAGAAGCAAAACGTTCACACCGATGATGCGCTCACTACCAACTAGCTGTTATTTGTGATAAGAGGAAGAAGAAAGTATTACAAAAAGACGTAAGGGTACAATAAGAAGAAGAAAACAGAAGATTCAGGAAAAAATGCGAAGAAAAATTCTGAAGGAAAAAGTAAAACGAAAATAATGGCAAATTGCGTTTATCTTCTTGTCCGAACGACGCAGTATCACTTTCTTCCTGCTGAGCTCCACATACGGAACACTCCCACATTCTCCTTCTTCACCCGAAATCATCTGAAATGCTTCGATAATCTGTCTTTTCAAAGTGTCTTTTGCCAGCACCTTGGTTTCCGTGAACCTTGGTACACAATGTTTACCCCTCAAGTCCTGTTGAGCGTCTTCCGTTCGACAACGAGAGCAATGCGTTGCCAGGTTTTCTGTATTCACTTAACCTCTCATTGAGGCATCGGCCTGCCTGCCCCACATAGGCCTTCCCACATGCCAGGAAAATCTTGTACACAACACCTTTGCGGCAGTTGACAAAGCGCACGCCGCATCCTTCCTTGGTCTCACTCGTTCGTTCACCTTCCTGCACAGACTCTTTAACTTGGTCGGTGCAGATAGCACGACCCTAATTTCAAATCGGCTCGCGATCTTCTCAAGTCAATGTGAGATGCCATGTATGTAGGTCAGGACAACAACCTGTCTCTTTTCACTCTCTTTATCGGGAATATCGAACATTGGAGCGAAGGAACATTGGATCTGGACAGAGATAAAGAGTGAGTGAGTGAGTGAGTGAGTGAGTGAGTGAGTGAGTGAGTGAGTGAGTGAGTGAGTGAGTGAGTGAGTGAGTGAGTGAGTGAGTGAGTGAGTGAGTGAGTGAGTGAGTGAGTGAGTGAGTGAGTGAGTGAGTGAGTGAGTGAGTGAGTGAGTGAGTGAGTGAGTGAGTGAGTGAGTGAGTGAGTGAGTGAGTGAGTGAGTGAGTGAGTGAGTGAGTGAGTGAGTGAGTGAGTGAGTGAGTGAGTGAGTGAGTGAGTGAGTGAGTGAGTGAGTGAGTGAGTGATCAAATTGATTTTGTTCTACAAGGCAGCCCCGCCGGGGTGGTGCAGTGGTAAGACGCCCGACCACTGTCCGGAATACCCGGGCTCGAACCCGACCTCGGAGGCTGCGTTTCGATGGAGGTGAAACGAAGAGGCGTCCGTGTGCTGTGCAATGTCAACGCACGTTAAAGATCCCCAGGTGGTCGAAAATACTCCGTAGCCCTCCACTACGGCTCCTCTTTCTCTCCTTCCACTTTAACTCCCGCCTTCCTCCCTTCCATTACGGCGCGGTTCAGGTGTCCACGGACACAAGTGTGACAGATACTGCGCCTTTCCCTTCCTGTGAACCAATTATTATTATTATTATTATTATTATTATTATTATTATTATTATTATTATTATTATTATTATTATTATTATTATTATTATTATTATTATTATTATTATTATTATTATTATTATTATTATTATTATTATTATTATTATTATTATTATTATTCAAGGCACCCAACGCCCTTCAGCAAAACGGCTGAGAGTTAAAAGCAAGCAGTGCTATATACATGGACTAAATAAACAGTGCCATATCGGATATGGCCAGAAATCAAGGGGAAAAAAAATATATTAAAATTGCGCCAGAAAAACGAATAAAACGAAAACTAAATGGAAGAAAAGCAAATCGCGAAGAAAAAACTGTGAAAGACGAAAAAGCGTGCGAAAATTATCCTTTCGGTTCCCTCAAGGAACATGCAAACATACAATTCCGTGAAGAAAAATACAAGTCCATAAATATGTATGACATGGACGCGATGAAGTAGCCTCCGAAAAGCTCAGAATACGATCTGCAAAGACAATGAAGAAAACAGGGAACATCAGCAACGGCTATGACTAAATTCTTTTAGAATAAAACTAGGAAAAGAAAACACAGTGTACAAAGCATAAGAATACGGAGGAATAATGTAAAGCCTATATGAGATGTAACAAGGGCGGACGTTTCAGTATTATTAAAAAAAAAAAAAAGAAAACAGAACAAGAAAGTTGCTGTGCAGCGCTGTCGAAATAACATCGCAGGCGGAGGAAAGATTTAGAAGTTGCATAATCCATCGATTCGGACAGAATAAACAATGAACGCAAAAGTAAAGAACGATAAGCGTACGCAAGAAGAAGAAAAAGAGAGGGCAAGAAAGCAGTAGCGGGAAATAAATGCCATTCAGGGCACAAAGGACGAACCAGAGTTCGTGGAGCAGCAGCGTAGAACATAA
>NC_139345.1:106867648-106872648 GCF_055883805.1 Amblyomma maculatum | reverse complement strand
GGGCAGAGTACAAAAGACTGGCTGTACGAGCAACGCGGGTCATTTGGAAAAGGCACCCCCGCACCACCCCGGCGAGATGGGGCCGCCTAAGGAGGTCTTTCCGGAAAAGGCCGCTGTCTGAAGAATAACTCGCCTGCGGCAGCACAGCAGCAGTCAGAGTGCCGGAAGACCGCACTGCCCGTATGCTTGACCTATTAAATCTTTGTCATTGCGCATAGCGCGAAGGTTGAATTCGATTATTCAGCAAACCACATTGAGCTCGGCGCACGCCTTTGCCACAGAAATCTGTATGAAGAAGAAAGAAAAGAAAAAAGAAAAAATAATTCCAACGCCGGTAGTTTTACTTTCTTGCACCCTCAAAATTTTTCAGCTTGTCCTGTGCGTTCTCCAACGCAAGGCCCTCACGCTTTTATTTTGCAAAATAAAACACTTGCATGGTGCTAGCAGGATAATCATTTTATTGTAAAACTGGGCTTGGTATATGCGCGTGGTCAGAAGCAAGCGTGCTTTATAAATTAGCAAAACTTTGCTCCACGCGGTGGTCGTAAATCTCGCAAAGAGATACTATGAGCAAATGGCGAAGAAATATAACTAACAGTATTGATTCTTTTATTTTTAACAATTTTGCAAAATATAGCTGCACTTTAAAATCCAGAGCAGAGGGTTCCGCTGAGAAAACTGCGATCTTTCTGCATACCATTTCTCTCAGCTGTAGGCTCCTGAAGGCTAGCTTTCTTCGAGCGAAGTATATTACAGAGTGGTTTAGTGAAGTCCCCAAACACTTCGGAGTCAATATTAAATGAATAAACACACCGTATACGATCCAGTCCAAAGCGCGTAAATTTGCAGGTGCTCAACGTTTATATATATTGTCACGGGCAGAGCTGGACACCCTCGAGAGTTTAGATTGAAATCTGACAAGGTTGTCCACAGCTGTTCAACGCTATATCAGGGTTTCCGATACTATGTTGCTGCAAATGTAGCTCTAAGAATCTTTTCTTTATTCACTATTGGAGGATTAATTGCGCAGCAGACTGACGAACGTACAATTCCCTCTTGGCGAAATGGCTGGTTTTATTTGTGGGCAACCTAACCTCAACCTAACCTCCCGAATTAAGATTCCTACCCTCGTGAAGTTACATTGAAAACACATGGTATTGCCCACATCTGGTCAAAGTTTAAAATAGGGAATTGGCAGTGGCATAGGACGAAAAGTTTGCCCTAGGTGACGTAACATTTGGTGAAGGTGCTGAGAACCATATTCATGCCGGACCCGGAGCTTCGGAGCCTGTCGCCGGTCGATGTCTTCGATGGATCGCTTTTCGCACTTGCCGGCGCTACCTCAGCCTGCCAGACGCGACCCGAACACGCCGCTCTCCTCCGCCTCGTCTCCCATCCTCAATCAAAAAACAGGATGACATAGCGACTACGACCTCACTGTTCTCAGGCAGCCTCCATTTATCTCGAGACCCCATCGAGTCCTCGCAAATGAAAACACAGCTGTCATTCCAGTCCCTGCCATTGGGTGCGTCCATCTGCTTATGTAGTTGGCTTCTGGCGACCTGTGGCTCCGGAGACTTCGCGGACTATAGGGCTCACTCCTTCATGTCTTTCATTGCGGCAGCCGGTCACTCGCTATCTTGTCACCTCTGTTATACCACCCTGTCCCTCCCCACCACGTCTCATCGTCAGTGTCATTCGTATAGTTCGTGATCAGGACGATATCGCTAGATGGTCTGCGTCCCGTCATGGCATAGGGAAAAAGCAAAGCGGGAAGCAGCACAGGACGTAGAACTTGCACAAGGCCATTGAGTGATCTCATCGCCATCTGTCAACCCGTCTCATATTTCGGCTGGAAATCAGGTGCAACATATCGGTGCTGCTGCTTCTTGACTGTGGAAAAGAGTGAAAAGACCGGAAGGTTTTTCTTTTAAAACTCAAATAATTTGTGTCTTCGAGCTTGGCACATACTTTTGTTATTACTCCGAAAACTGCTTGCAACCTCGGGAAAATATTACGACTCTGTGGCTCCAAGATAGGAGAAAGGCCGCACACTTTCGACGCAGTTATATTATCTGTGCCGAATTCTCAGATGGCACCCAGAAAACACAACAAAATGCAGACAGGATTGTACTTTTTAAATCACTACCCATCTGCTCACTGCTTTGCGGTGTCCCTGTGTTATAGCGCTGTAGCACATCTGGTTTTGTACAGAGTCACAAATATGGCTATACGTCGAGCTCACTGGGTGACTTTATCATGCTCACCATACCCCGCGCACATGCTTGTCTGAAAAGCAGTCTGATATATTACAAAAATATTGCCCAATTCAATTTCAATCCATTCTTGTCGTCTGCAGTCACAAATGAAATTCCCCATGCCAATTTGGGAGCATGACTTCGCTATAGCGAATGCTGAACAAGGACAGAATATAAGCCCAGTGGAATGGAAATATAGTCGTTAAATTAGCTGGACCCCATTGCCATGCCTCTTGAAGTTTCTATTCACGGCTTATTCTTCAGCGAGTTTTGGTATAATCGCCGCCTGTTATGTCAAGACTGCGGACATCTTCTGCAGGAAACAGTGTTACGTGCAGGCTCTATGCATCATAGGCAGGATTCATCAATGGCGAAACGAGAGTAATTTTAGAAAATAATAACTTAAATATGGTCGGAATGCGATCCCCCTCCCCAACCCCCATACACACGCACCCTTTTTTTATATATATAATTTTTCCTCTTTCCGTCATTGATAGGCAGTGCATTTATTGTCACGCGTTTGGTAACGAGCATTACACGCTAGTTTTCAGCCCCTTCACAACAAGTCGCCAGTCAGTAGCCATGGGCCAAACATAAACAATCGCGAAATATAAGGCCTTGGTCATCACTTTTGCCCATAACGACGGCGCATATTAGCCGCTAAGAAACGTGACTATATGCGCAGCCCCTGGCTAAGCACAGCGACAGGACGCCTATAACCCAGTCTGCGCAAACATGGGAAACGGACTGCGGGAGCAAGACACTGCACTTCGGTCCTTTAGAGGAAATGGCACCGCAGGAGTCTCTGTTGACGCAAAAGGACTGGCTGCTTAGAACGACCCCTAAGGCGACGATGGCCGGCTCAAGACTAAGCGTTGACCTCCTTACTCAGGGCACGTTGACCTCGACTAAGAAGAAAGGACAGCTAGTTCGAATGTTGCGGCGTGCGTGCAGCTTCCGTTCTACTCCAGCAAAGCACCTGAAGATATGAAGTGGAGGACCCCGAAATCGCTGACAGGACGCCGGGAGGACGCCGAAATCGCTATCCCATTAATAACCTGCCAAACACATAACGGCCGTTCTTACCCCTTCTAAGATGACCTAAAACAAAAATATTAGTTAAATTAACGCGACGAAAGCTTTCGTAGATAGAAACGCACACGCAGCTAAGGGCAGACGGAGCAGCGCTGCGGCGGCGGAATGTCCAGAAAAGAGCACAGTTGGACCCAGTGTTGCCCGAAGCAACACATCACGCCGGCTGACAAACGACAGGCCACCCCTGCACCCTAGATCCGACCATAGTGCACGCTAGGAAAAGAAAAATAAATAAATAAAGGTGTTTGCAAAAAAAAAAAAAAAAAGTAAGCGCAGCTCGGAGACTGGAGAAACGATTAGAGCGCTGCTCTCCTTCGCCCCCATTAATCTGGGCTGTTTTTCTCCCTATTCTTTGCAGACACTTCCTGTGGCGATTCAATCCGGACTCGTCGGCTCTATTCGACCACACTGCGCTCCTCGCCCCTCGTTATACTCTCTTTCTCCTCTCTGCAATGGCCATTTCGCCTCTGGTCGGCGTCTTTCTTTCCCTCATTTTCTTTTCACTCTTGCTCCTCGATGCAACATTAATGCGCCTAACAACCCTCGAGGAGGCAACGTTATATACGGCGTCGCTTGCGGTCCCACTCAATTACACGTCATCGCGCGAACGTGGTCGACTCTGGCTCACCGTTTCTGAACTTGTTTGGCACTGCTCGGAAGACTGCGACGCTCGATTTCTTTCACGACCCCTTATTAGTTGTGTACGTAGTGTGGCTACACTTACGCTAGTTGTGCGTGCGCTACAGTTACGAATCTTAAAGGTGGCAACGGCATTAAAACAAAATAGTCTTTCAGCCTAGTGTTTTTCCTTCAATCCTTTTTTGTCCGTATTTTCTTCCTTTCTTATTTTTTGAGAGAAAAAAAAAAAAGGTTTGGGCAATGAAGAGGCGTATTGTTTATAAGTTCAGTGTTGTTTTTTTCTCCAAGTGTGCGAAAAGCACCTTTTTTTTTTTTTTCGAAAACGAATGGAATATGAATAGAATTGCCTCGATACCGGATCGACCAATGAAAGGGCTGAATAGAATACAACTTAATTTTTTTATTATCACTCGCTACTTGCGCAAATTCTCGTACAAGATGAATACTTATGCGACACAGCGAAGCACTGGCGACAGTATTGTGACTGTCGCTGTAGAAAGGGACGAAGCTTGTCTCCACTGGGAGACACCCAGCACGAATTTGCTATGAATCTATTATCGTCGATTTCACACGCGTCGGAAAATTATCCGTTGTAATTGGCAATGGCTGCGAACAAACTAGCGCCATACCTAGGTTGACCAGAGGGAGACGAGAGTTACGAGCTATGGCCTACGGAGGGTTTGCTGAGCCTTGCTGAACCTTAGCTGCCGCGTAGCCCAATCTTGGGAACCGTACGTACCATCATCACAAACGCCGCCACACGAAATCACTGCACTGAATCCCTTTTCCGGCGCGGAAGTGTCAAAACAGCATGCATGCTATTTAACGTCGGAGTTGGCCTTGCTATCGAAAGAACCGCCGAAGAAGCAATAATAAAACCGCGGCGTGCTTATTCCACCTTTTCCACCTATTATTCGAAAACTATTCGAACATTGTGTGATAATATTCAATTCGTTTTCAAGAATTTTAACATATCCATTACTTTGATTCACCCAGTGAATCGATCAC
>NC_139345.1:106640302-106867548 GCF_055883805.1 Amblyomma maculatum | reverse complement strand
TTTAGATATATTATTGTGCTTAGCGAGCATTTCCTTCACGGCAAATCTAACGGGCAGCCGTCAGACTTGCACGTAACCCTACGAGTGCGCAGTACCCGTATAAACAGCCAAAAAACGAGCAATATAGGGTTATGTCAATGTCATTTAATATAAAAAGAAGTTAGCAACTCCTAGAAATTGCCTGTGCGGAACACAGAAAATCTGCCTCCTCACGGGAAAAGAAGAGACAACTTTATAAAATGACAGCCCGCTGACAGCTTATCCTCAAATAACCAGTAGATAATCTTCCCGCGCAAAACGTGTCCACAGCAGCAACAGAGAATTATATTCTAGTCGGATGCGATGCCTTGTTAGGTCCTACCATAAGCTTAATTCGCCACTCCCACATCATTTTGCGCGTACGGAACAGAAGATTAACTCGGCTCACTCGAGTCCTTCAGAGCGATTCCCTTGGGCGCTTTTGCTGCGTCGTTATACAGAAACACATCTGCTGTAACAGCCCCAAAAGATAAGTCCGCGAGCTTTTCACGCGTCGCCTCACGCTGCTACTGCCCGCGCGCTCCATCTTGCTGTGCACACATCAGTCTTGTTTTCTCTTGAAGTCGCGGGTGCAGATGACGAAGACACAATAGTAGCGCCGTAGGTCCAGCGTGCGAGTCTGTCTTTTCCTTTCGCCGCCTCCTTTTCTTCGCCATCTCCTTCCCTTCTAACGTCCACCGCCTCCCCCGGCGTCCCTCTACTGCGGCGTTGCGAGGAACTGGAAAACAGCAACATTGCTCGACCTGCTTCCGCCACGGGGGCTTGATTGATGTTGGTTGTGCAGCGTTATTTTTCCCGCCGGAGCGTTGAGCGAGGTAGTTGGTCTTTGATCGATGCGACCTGGGTTCTTGTAAGAACATCTTCGTAGAAGCGGTTTTGAAATTTGAGGCGTGATTATGTGGCACATAATGAAAAATAAAAACCAATTTAGAGTTAACGTCGCTTTGTATCATCGGAAGCGACGTCGAGAAGGCCTTCGATCTAGAGAGGCATGAACCCTGTAATGACCAGGGCTCAAAAATATCGAATAAAAATGCAGCTTTCGGTCGGAACTGGTTCCTAACATTGTAGAAATGTGGAAAACCGGTACATTTATCACAAAAATACAGGTTTGCTAAAGCTACGAGAAAAAAAAAAACAATACAATTTCTTGAAGTTCAAGTGCAATAAGTTGAAGCACACAGGCTCGGACGCAGACAGTAAATCATTAGCATAATTCAAATTCATCGCACCACTGGCATATATAGTAGTGCGAGCGTCAATTTTGAAATGAAAGTTTCGCTGCGCGCCATGCAGCAGCCAAGGTCAACATGTCCGGACGCTTGACCTTCAGAGAGTGGCGTGACCTTGACCTGATTAATTGTACGAGTCCGCCATTCCATGCTGTTCAGCCAAAAGTATACTGCCTTTTCCTTTCCCCAAAACCCTAAAGAAAAAAAAATATGAATAAAAATTGGGGATGGAACAGGCGGTGTTACAGGGGCTATCGCGGTTACTCCCAATGCGAAGTTCGACCGTCCGTCTAATTCAAGCCACCAAATATACATAACCATGCCTAATACAGCATTCGCTCGTACCACTATTTGGCTCAAGCCATGCTTAAACCCCCACATTTTTTTTAAATTCTTTTTTGAGTTAGCAATGATCGATATTTCAGCAAGCGTCATATATGCGCCTGATCTCGGACTTTTATTTCACTTGCATAAAATTGCTGGAAATTGCGATTTTTATACCACTGTGAGACTAGATACTATATTGATGACTGAAGCTAAGAAAACTGCCATTCATGCATCCTGTACTGCACATGAAACTCTATCGGCGGTTCAGGATTAAGTTAATTTTAACCGCTGAGACGCTGTTGTACACGAACTCCATGCCTATCACAGCGGCCTTTGACATCCCGATTGCATACAGTTCAAGCTTACCCGGCTAAAGTAACCATCCAAGCCAATATACTGCAGCTAAATATTACTTGTTTCTGTTTTCCCCTGTGGTTACTGTCCGTCAGGACATAGGTGGTCTTCGCAATAAATACGTGCGTTTACGCTACCCCCTTTTTTCTCTTCAAATTCATTGCTATTTCGTTTTAAGTTTTTTTCTTAACGAAATCGTGTGCGTCCAGTCGCAAATTATTCGGGGAAGACAGCAAACTTTGTCAAAATCACTAAATAATACATGTTAAAGACAAAGTTTGAGAGCCACAGTTGCTTCATTTCAACTTGTTCGAAGCGTGAAAATAATATAATATCCTTGAAATGTGTCCTGTCAGGCACTTATAGTTCCGAGCCATGAAAAGCCCATTCACGACCATGGTCCGTGAACTTCTAATAACTGAAATCGACGTCATATTGACGCCAAAATTCGGTCATGACCGATAACTTCACCCGGCGATTCACGCATATGAACCTGACCCCATAGAGAAACTATGCTGACCCTGCCGGGCATCCGATCCAGGTACCCATGCAGCGCATTTCATTTGGCGCTTCCTCGAACGCCGCACCACACAGCATACAAAAGCACACCCAGGAAAGCGACAATCAGCGGCGTTTCAAACAAAGGCTTTCGCAGCATCTTTGCAATTAGTGGTCTAAAGTGCCCCCTACAGTTTTTGTCTGTGTGCCTGTCCGGTCTTCCTCACCAGCATGCCTTTGGCAGGTGGTATTGGCAGGTGACATGGCCACCTGCAATCCATGTCACTGGCCAAACGACACATGTCAGAAAGATGCTCGTGACTTTTGTGCAGTGGACTCTGCCATGCTGCAGGCAGCTTTCGTGCCGTGGGACAGTATATGCTTTCGCATTAACAAAATATTGGCAGGCGTGGCTACGCTCCGTGAAAACAGGTGATGACGTCGGCCCACTAGGGGTGCCTCTCCAAGCAACCTCTCCTTTTTTAATAAATGCTTTCCACTACCACCTTGTCGTTCGGTCAAGAGGAGTACAGTTACGCTAGAATCCCGTTTCTAAAACTAGCAAGCATGAAGTACGATAAAACACAAATGAAATTTCTTGTGACGTATCGCGTTTTAAAGGGACACGGCGCAGCGGTACGAAACTACACTGAGATGCAGACTTGGATTGCGAGCAGTGATTTTCTCCGCTCATTTCTAAGATTAGCAATATTTAGCCACACTAGCCTTTCTTTTCCTTTATTACCCTACCAAGCTTTTACTGAATCGTCTCGATGCGCTCATATATGCACGGATCAGGCGAAGTGAGCGCCTGCAGGTTCTTCACCCAAACCGGACTAGGAAAATAAACTTCACTCGCAGAAAAAAAAAAAAATGCCAGAACGGAAGTTGAGTGCCTCAAAGCCTCCTGCGATCGGCGAACTCGCGAGCTGCTTCCGGGCGACACGCGACATTTTCTAAAAAAACAGAACCTGAGCGACGAGCGGCAATGCTTTGGCGGCCTTCAGTCTACCGCGCGACACTGTAGAGCGGCCTGTCGCCGCAAATTATCGCCTCATGCGGTTAGCGCTTAACCACAACCTCCGAAGATAAACCGATAACATTAAGGTAATTATTATTCGTTACAGATCTCACTAGCGCAAAACCCGGCTGCCGCGTGGCAGTGTGGAAGACTTAATGACGGAACCGTTTGCAAACAAGACTACAGTAAATTGCTACCTCTTTTAAGCTTCAAGGTAGGACACTGTTTGTGACCCATAGCCCAGCGCATCAGTTGCAGGTCTTCTTATGACGGGAATGTGATGTGACGTACAGCGTTTCTACCGCAAGTCAAGTTTCTACAGGCCTGTGTTTGCGATGCGAGTCCAACAGAAGGCTCTGTACGGCCTCCTTTTTCATCATTTGCTAAATTCCCAGATCGTCTCTACATCGGCTCTCTCAGAGTAAAGATAACCATTCGTGCCTTTGCACAAATTTACAAATGGGAAAGCATCAAGCCGTGGCGTACATATATAATCCGTAAATCGTACAACGCGTAATCGTATACCATCGTACTTATCGAATAAAGCATCTGAGTTACCCAGTGGGAAGAGCAGTGAAAAAAGGCTAAGCAAAAAAAGTAAGTCTGCAAATGTCATTTATAAACTCCTTCGTAGGTTATTTTGGCCCTGAAGTTATACAGAATACGGGGAAATATTTCCTATAGAACAGTGCTAAGACATACAGGATTGGTGATCGAAGACACTGTACAAAAATAATGAGAAATAACTGCAGGACAAGCACGGGAAGCCACGAACGATAGCGTGTAAACGATATGTCCCACAAAAGACCGCCAGGAAAAATTGCCGCAAGAGTGGTGCACGCGAGCTCTGAGCGCGCGCGCGCTCGCTGCTCGGTTCGTACGGTGCGCTTCCGTTCGTGTGCGTAGCGCGTATGCATAAATGCATGCCAGCATCACGCAGTGCGCGAGGGAGAATGAACGGAGGCTGGACCATACCCGGACCGCTAATACAAATGTCGCTGCAAATACGCGCGGGACCCGATCATTAGCAGCGTTCATTACGCACTCATTAAACGGCGAACAGGCAACGAATTCCCTCCCACCTCTCCTTCCTCACCCGTCGGCACCACCACCACACTTCTCCTGCGAAGCACACGGCCTCGCCATCAGAAAGTTCGCTGTCGTCGTGCTGCCCGTATGCGTCCTGAGCCTCTACACTGCTCCCTCCACTCTAAACACGAGCCACCGAAAGCATACATTCGTGCAACACGTGTGCGTCACACGGGCCTCTCTCCTTTTCGGGTTTCTCCTTTCCCCTCTCAAACAAAGCAATGTTTCACGGGCATTCCGGCGCAGGTGCCATACCTCGCAAGGTACACACGGTGGTGTGACCACGGTAATGCCCGCTCCGTCCTTTCGCCTGTTCTTTTCATTTCTATTTCGTTTTTATCGACAGCTCGCGGAACCGTGAAGCCCCCAGCCTCTCGCCGGCCGGGTCACCCGCGTTAATATTCCCCACCGAGTTGATTATTGATCGCAGTGCAGAACACGAAGATCAAGAGCGCCGCGAGCACTCGCCAGGAGGGCTCTGTGTGTGACCGCTGCTCGGCACCCGTAAAAGAAGACGCGAGAGCGATGATGCGTCGACGGGCGCCGCTGGGGTGATTACCTCGTGCGCGCGCCGCGGTCCAATTACGAGAGCGATCGTAAATCAAGAAATACGCGCCGCTTTTCATTTTGTAGCGGGCTTTCGAATATAAACTGCGAGTAACTCTCGATAAACGAGAAATGCGCTTTTGCGCTGCCACATAGACCTTTCCAACAAGGGCTCTCTGGGCGTCGCCATATTGTTCGAAGGGCTGTTGTGTGCACTCGGCGCCAGTTCCAAGGCGAAAGTAGTGGGGCACTGAACGGTACGCCCCTGCCTACACTCATCCAAACAGCAAGCGTTGTGAATTGCGCGTGCAAGTGCTGAAAGAATTACAAGGGTTCAACGCTGCTGAACCAAATATTGAGCGAAAACATTAGCTGCGGGTGACCGAGCGCTCTTCTTCTTCTCTTTTTATTCTTCCCCAGCCCAAATATAAAGCCCCGCTTTAACCAACCCGTATAAACGTGCCTTAGTGGCCTATAGTAGTAACGTGAATGCAAGAGTCCTAGCAGGCTGATTCTGACATAACCGTCCCACGTGACACGAGAGACCCATGTTGGCAGCTCCTGCCAGTCCGTGTGTCACGTGGGTGTGACGTCACAGCGTCACGTTGGTGAGACGTAACTGCGGCCGGGTCACGCGAAGGCTTGCAAGTGCGATTAGTATTGAATGAGAAGCGCAGGCGAATATGTTCAGCGATGCACTATCTCCCTCGTTTCTGATTTTAGTAAATGCGTACGACGGCAAGCGCATGATGCGATGTTTACATTCCACATGACTTTCGGTGGCGGACGGCCGTCAGGCGCAAGAAAAGCACTGACTTGATTATAAAGCGGCATGTTTTCAGTAATGCTCGCTTGCCTCCGCGCTTCAAAGTTATCGCGCATTGTCAGAGAAGTTATAACTGCGCTAGTAACCTGTTGTCAAGGCTAAACAGTAAGCTATGGCGAAACCAACAGCTAAAATTCCTATCTGGTAACGCATTGCGTCAAACTACACTTTGTGTTGCTGAGATTTGTGAGAATTGAATGTTACTCCATGGCAGCCTTTCTCGTTCCAGTACTCCTATTGGGCTTTCAATAAAATGTACTGTTTCAGTGCATGAGTCATGAAGAAGCAATCGTTGGCAGCTTCTTCGTTAAAATCAAACTAAAAAAAAAAAAAAAATCTCGGCAGCAAATTAATTAGATCGGAAGTTACGTACTCGAGAAGCCTTTTGGTATTGGCTCGTCTCGCAAGCTGCTTCCGGGCAATGAGCGAAATTTTATTCAAACCCAAAACCTGAGCGACAGCCCTCCGACGGCTACCAGCCCATAGCGTAAAGCCATCGGGCGAATTGAGTAGTGACGCTGTTTGTTTGGCGCAGTTTGTTGCCTCTAACTATCACCTCATGCGGTTAGCGCTTAAACGTGAGGAATAAAAATTCAATGAAATGACACGTGCTTTCACGCTACCCGCCTTCCGCAGCGGATAAGCTTAATTCGGAGCACCGAGGAAAGGCCAACTCTGTATTCCAGTCGGCGATCCGGAGCAGAGTTCGAACTTATGAGGGGGTACAAAATCCGTCTAGACCAATGAGAACTGAGGATTTCAATCCGAATCGCCGAACGAAGCACACTTTTCAGTTGAAAAGCAAGAAAGCCTGTTCCAGAACGCAAATTCTCCGTAAGCACTTTGTTTTTTTTTTTTTTTTTGCCGTCAAGACCGCTCACGTGCAGCGCTTGCAATGAAATTGTTTCTGGTATACAATGGGGACTGTAGTAGCACGTTTTTCACTGCAGCTATGAGTGCTAGCCTGTTTAGGCTCGTAGAAGAAGAATTTTGAACAGAGGAGTTGCAATGCGTAGTAGTTTAAAAGTGGCCACCGCTTTGAATACCCCGGACAAGCAGTTATTTCGCAGCAAAACGCGAGACGCAGACAATGTTACACGAAAAATAAGGCCTGAAAACTGACCGAGACCGACAGTGCACAAAAAAATTCATATGCCAAGCTGACAATATTTTTAAAAGCCGCAACACAGCAACCAAAAGAAGGTTCCCGCGTTCGTGAACCTTTAAAGTACATGCAGTCGTTCTCAACACAATATACACCACCACCATCCACCAGCTACCGGAGACTCGGATAGCCTGTCTCGGACAGATTCCTTGCGTGGTGGTCTCAACACCGGATATCATGCCGTGCTCACATAAACTGTTCGACACGTAACTGGGAAACAACTGGGACACATCAAATGTACCGAATAAAAAAGTGTAAGTTATTTAAATTGCTATATTTGGGACTAATTTATGTGCAACAATGAATGTGTACTCGTTTTTAATTCCATCAAGCTCGTTCGAAAAATATTACACATCTTTTGACTCCGCCAATGAACGCGATATCGTATACGAAAGTGTCCAAATACTGACGACCCAACGACATTTAAGGACTTTCCGTACTATTTTGGTGAGCAGGCTATCAAGATTTCAAAGATGGGCCTAGTCGGCTGTGAACGTGAATAAATTTAAATTTCGAAATTCAATTTTCTAAATGCGCAAAATCATATTTGGAGCTGGACCAAGTCCCTTAGTCAAGTTTGACCATCTCTAACCTTTAACGCACCTCAAGAGGCAAAGCGACAGCGCTGTTTTTGGTCTCTAAATAAAACTTGAAATTTCTCCAACCAACACTTTTATTTTATAAAACCCGACGTTTCGGAGCCGGCTCGGCTCCTTCTTCAGGGGTGCATGACGCGGGGCTGCGTGCAGCTATAAGTAAAGGAATGGTCGAGGGGGAGAAGAAGGTGGGGGGGGGGGGGGGGGATGGGGAGGAGGTGAGATGTGTGTGAAAGGAATGAGAAGGAAGGAGGGGGGTTTAGACGAATGAGGGTGCCGCAGGTGCAGGTGTGCTCGCTGGCGACTTTTTTCTTTTCTTCTGTGAAGTGGCCAGGAGAGAGCGAAGACCTTGCAAGTATACAGGAGGGAGGTTGCCTATTGTCCGGTTGATGTTATTTGCGGTAGACTGTATGTGCCATGACTTGAGGAGGCGTCTTTTGCGGTAATTGGTCTCGGTCTCCAAGATGAACGTTTCTTCGAAATTTATTCTGTGGTCGGAATCTTCTGAATGTTCAGCTACGGGGTTGCGTTCTCTTGAAAAATTTCGTACATCGTTCTTGTGTTGCCGAATTCTTTCTTTTAGGTTTTTTGTTTCGCCAATGTAGCTAGCATCACAGTCGGCGCAGGGAATTTTGTAGACAATGCCTTGGGCTCTTTCTCTTGGTGGTCGATCTTTGGGGAAGGGTAGCAGGCTCCCCAAAGTGTTTGAAGGCTTGTGCGCCACTCGAATTCCCTCTTTTCTTAGAATACGGGCGATGGTTTCGCTGGCGCCTCGGACATAGGGGACAGTGACGTACTTTTGAGATGTAGTTGTTTGCTGCTGGTTATTTTCTTCCCGGGGCCTGTCGTTGCGTTTTTGGCGGCGAATGATTTTCAGGATAAATTTTTTTGGGTAGCCGTTCATGGTTAGTTCCTTGAATATTAAGCGTTTTTCGTTTGCTTTGTCGGGCTCTGTGGTGCAATGTGTTTCCACTCTTTGTAATAAGGTCTTCACAACTGACGCTTTATGGCTTGTCGGGTGGTTCGAAGTGAAATGCAGATATCGCCCTGTGTGGGTGGGTTTTCGGTATACGGAGAATCGCAGGCGGTTGTTTTTTCGGGTCACCAGAACGTCCAAAAACGGCAGGGCGCCTCGCTTCTCCATTTCTAGGGTGAACTGAATCTCCGGTTGTATGGAATTTAGATGAGAGAGGAAATTTTGGACTTCAGATTTCTTAATAATTGAGAAACAGTCATCGACATATCTCAGAAAAATTTTTGGCGGTGGGCGGAAAGAGTTGAGAGCTCGTTCTTCGATGTGCTGCATAGTTATATTCGCCATAGCGACAGAGATGGAGGCACCCATTGGTGTTCCCTTAACTTGTTTGTAGAATTCTCCTCGGCATGAGAAGTATGTGTTTGATAAGCATAGTTCCAGAAGGCGGCATATCTCGTCTACACTGAGTGGGGTTCGTGCGCTGAGTGTATCGTCGCGTTGTAGGGCTTCTCGAGTGGCGGCCAACGCGAGATTTACAGGGACATTTGTGAAAAGGGACACCACGTCAAAGGAAACAAGGCACTCGTCGGCTTCAAGGCTCACCTGGGATACGAGTTCGATGAAATGCCCGGCGTGTCGGACGTGGGTCGCGGTTTTTCCCGTGATTGGTGTTATGAGCTTGTGCAGGTATTCCGACAACGCACGGAGGGGGGAGAAACGGAAGTCGACAATTGGGCGTAGAGGAGTCCCAGGTTTATGGACTTTGGGCAGACCGTAGAAGGCTGGGGCTGATCCGTTGGTGCACGATAACTGCAGGTAGAGGTTTCGGTGGTTTGGGAGGTTTTTGAAAACTTCTTTTAATGCCTTGTTCAATTTTGCCTGGGTACTTGTTGTGGGGTCCTTCTTCAATTTTTCGTATTCTTGATTGTTGAGTAGAGAAGAAATTTTCTCTTCATAGTCCTGTCTGTCCAGAACGACTGTTGTGTTGCCTTTGTCCGCTGGGAGGATTACGATGGTCGTGTCTCTCTGGAGGTCGTTGAGCGCCTGCCGTTCATCCCGTGGTAGGTTCTCTTCATTTCGGCGTGAATGCAGACCTTTCAGTACTCCGACTGTTTTGAGCCTGACTTCTTCTCGAGGACCTGTTTTCAGCTGTTGGAGGCCGTCTTCAAGAGCAGATACAATTTTCGGGAGAGGAGGTCCGTGAGCCTGAATATTGAATTTGTGTCCCTTGGCCAGAATTGAAGTTTCGGCGGGTGTTAGATTTCTGGAAGACGGGTTCGTGACCACGTTTGAATGGTCAGTAGGGGCGTTGTCAGGTCGAGGTTGTAATTCTGCCAGCTTCTTCATTTGCTTGGTGCGGTGTTTGTTGGCTTCGGAAGCTGCTGTCTCCTGGGCGAAGGCCTCAATGGGTGTTAGAAGCTTGGGCATCCTGTGCTCGAGCTGTCGACGAGCAAAAAAGGCGTCGGTTTCTTTTTTCTTGATCACTGTGCGGCACTCCCGTATCCGAGCAGTTACTAGGTGCTGTTCTGCCTTGTCGATGATGTTTCGTCCTTCCGGTGTGGAGACCGGGCGTCGGAGACGTAGGCAGTGCGGTACGACCTTGGTATCCTTTCACTTCTGGTTGAACTCCAGGTGTGTGCAAGGATACCAAGGTCGTACCGCACTGCCTACGTCTCCGACGCCCGGTCTCCACACCGGAAGGACGAAACATCATCGACAAGGCAGAACAGCACCTAGTAACTGCTCGGATACGGGAGTGCCGCACAGTGATCAAGAAAAAAGAAACCGACGCCTTTTTTGCTCGTCGACAGCTCGAGCACAGGATGCCCAAGCTTCTAACACCCATTGAGGCCTTCGCCCAGGAGACAGCAGCTTCCGAAGCCAACAAACACCGCACCAAGCAAATGAAGAAGCTGGCAGAATTACAACCTCGACCTGACAACGCCCCTACTGACCATTCAAACGTGGTCACGAACCCGTCTTCCAGAAATCTAACACCCGCCGAAACTTCAATTCTGGCCAAGGGACACAAATTCAATATTCAGGCTCACGGACCTCCTCTCCCGAAAATTGTATCTGCTCTTGAAGACGGCCTCCAACAGCTGAAAACAGGTCCTCGAGAAGAAGTCAGGCTCAAAACAGTCGGAGTACTGAAAGGTCTGCATTCACGCCGAAATGAAGAGAACCTACCACGGGATGAACGGCAGGCGCTCAACGACCTCCAGAGAGACACGACCATCGTAATCCTCCCAGCGGACAAAGGCAACACAACAGTCGTTCTGGACAGACAGGACTATGACGAGAAAATTTCTTCTCTACTCAACAATCAAGAATACGAAAAATTGAAGAAGGACCCCACAACAAGTACCCAGGCAAAATTGAACAAGGCATTAAAAGAAGTTTTCAAAAACCTCCCAAACCACCGAAACCTCTACCTGCAGTTATCGTGCACCAACGGATCAGCCCCAGCCTTCTACGGTCTGCCCAAAGTCCATAAACCTGGGACTCCTCTACGCCCAATTGTCGACTTCCGTTTCTCCCCCCTCCGTGCGTTGTCGGAATACCTGCACAAGCTCATAACACCAATCACGGGAAAAACCGCGACCCACGTCCGACACGCCGGGCATTTCATCGAACTCGTATCCCAGGTGAGCCTTGAAGCCGACGAGTGCCTTGTTTCCTTTGACGTGGTGTCCCTTTTCACAAATGTCCCTGTAAATCTCGCGTTGGCCGCCACTCGAGAAGCCCTACAACGCGACGATACACTCAGCGCACGAACCCCACTCAGTGTAGACGAGATATGCCGCCTTCTGGAACTATGCTTATCAAACACATACTTCTCATGCCGAGGAGAATTCTACAAACAAGTTAAGGGAACACCAATGGGTGCCTCCATCTCTGTCGCTATGGCGAATATAACTATGCAGCACATCGAAGAACGAGCTCTCAACTCTTTCCGCCCACCGCCAAAAATTTTTCTGAGATATGTCGATGACTGTTTCTCAATTATTAAGAAATCTGAAGTCCAAAATTTCCTCTCTCATCTAAATTCCATACAACCGGAGATTCAGTTCACCCTAGAAATGGAGAAGCGAGGCGCCCTGCCGTTTTTGGACGTTCTGGTGACCCGAAAAAACAACCGCCTGCGATTCTCCGTATACCGAAAACCCACCCACACAGGGCGATATCTGCATTTCACTTCGAACCACCCGACAAGCCATAAAGCGTCAGTTGTGAAGACCTTATTACAAAGAGTGGAAACACATTGCACCACAGAGCCCGACAAAGCAAACGAAAAACGCTTAATATTCAAGGAACTAACCATGAACGGCTACCCAAAAAAATTTATCCGGAAAATCATTCGCCGCCAAAAACGCAACGACAGGCCCCGGGAAGAAAATAACCAGCAGCAAACAACTACATCTCAAAAGTACGTCACTGTCCCCTATGTCCGAGGCGCCAGCGAAACCATCGCCCGTATTCTAAGAAAAGAGGGAATTCGAGTGGCGCACAAGCCTTCAAACACTTTGGGGAGCCTGCTACCCTTCCCCAAAGATCGACCACCAAGAGAAAGAGCCCAAGGCATTGTCTACAAAATTCCCTGCGCCGACTGTGATGCTAGCTACATTGGCGAAACAAAAAACCTAAAAGAAAGAATTCGGCAACACAAGAACGATGTACGAAATTTTTCAAGAGAACGCAACCCCGTATCTGAACATTCAGAAGATTCCGACCACAGAATAAATTTCGAAGAAACGTTCATCTTGGAGACCGAGACCAATTACCGCAAAAGACGCCTCCTCGAGTCATGGCACATACAGTCTACCGCAAATAACATCAACCGGACAATAGGCAACCTCCCTCCTGTATACTTGCAAGGTCTTCGCTCTCTCCTGGCCACTTCACAGAAGAAAAGAAAAAAGTCGCCAGCAAGCACACCTGCACCTGCGGCACCCTCATTCGTCTAAACCCCCCTCCTTCCTTCTCATTCCTTTCACACACATCTCACCTCCTCCCCATCCCCCCCCCCCCCTCCCACCTTCTTCTCCCCCTCGACGATTCCTTTACTTATAGCTGCACGCAGCCCCGCGTCATGCACCCCTGAAGAAGGAGCCGAGCCGGCTCCGAAACGTCGGGTTTTATAAAATAAAAGTGTTGGTTGGAGAAATTTCAAGTTTTATTTAGTTATCAACCCAACCAGACAGGCAAATCTGTCGAAATGTTTAGCTTTCTGTTTTTGGTCTCTTACGCACAGCAGTCGTTAGCTCCTGGCCCTACGGGGCTGGTGCTTGTACCTGCTCCTGCCACCGGTGGTTGCACCTAAACCGTCAATGCACCCGTTTTCGTTTCGGTGGCGGAGCATGGCTGTTTTCGCGTGGGAGTTGACGAGACGGTGACATGTATGGAACAGCACGAGACAGTGGCATTAGATGATAGATTATAGATGCACCAAATTATAGATGCACCTTTCTGCACTGCTAGCTCCAGATACCAGTTTCGACGTATTTCCTAGAAAACGGCACAAACTTCTAAATATAAAAGCAGAAAAACACATTGCGCGCTTTTTACATTGTACGCACAAACATTTAATAACCTAACCTATAATTCAATGATACTGAATATTCATTATTCATACATCTAAAGTCTTACCTCATCCTTAATAACATCTC
The DNA here is from genome assembly GCF_055883805.1 of Amblyomma maculatum. Taxonomy (NCBI): domain Eukaryota; kingdom Metazoa; phylum Arthropoda; class Arachnida; order Ixodida; family Ixodidae; genus Amblyomma; species Amblyomma maculatum. The sequence continues at coordinate 106,854,209 of NC_139345.1, read as the reverse complement.
TAAATTTTCACGCCAGCGCCTGAATTTCAGCACGTTTTACATTGAAATTTTGTGTGTGTGCGTGTGTGCGTGTGTGTGTGTGTGCGCGTGCGTGTGTGTGTGTGTGTGTGTGTGTGTGTGTGTGTGTGTGTGTGTGTGTGTGTGTGTGTGTGTGTGTGTGTGTGTGTGTGTGTGTGTGTGTGTGTGTGTGTGTGTGTGTGTGTGTGTGTGTGTGTGTGTGTGTGTGTGTGTGTGTGTGTGTGTGTGTGTGTGTGTGTGTGTGTGTGTGTGTGTGTGTGTGTGTGTGTGTGTGTGTGTGTGTGTGTGTGTGTGTGTGTGTGTGTGTGTGTGTGTGTGTGTGCGCGTGCGTGCGTGCGTGCGTGCGTGCGTGCGTGCACACATGTGTTATAAGGAGAGAGAGGGATGGAGGAAGAAATAAAAAGTAATCAAATTATAGCTACATGGCAAAAAAAAAAAAAACCGACTGGCGTATTCATATTCGATCACTAGCTGGCCAGCGGCAATGGCAAACGTGCTGTTGCTATACGATCGCATCGGGAAGCAGTAATAAAACATCGGCTGTATGCGCGGAGGCGCACTCCTTATCCGCCCCGGCCACATGCACTTGGCCGCTGGTTCGCCTCGGGGCTTTCGTTTCTTTTACTTTTTATTTTCACAAAATCGAAAACACGCGAAGCTCAGCCAGTTTCCTTTGAGCTACAAGCATTGGGGCTGCGTCTCAATTTGCCAAAATCGGTTGTGAAAAATGCTTCGTATCTGCAGGCACGTATCCCGTTCTTTTCCCAACTCTCACTGCGAGGAATATTTCTTCGAGTTCTACCAATATCCCTCGAGCCCAAGTCGTTAGGCCGCGTTTTCTTCTCTTCGTTTCCGTCTTTCCCACTGTAAACCTCCGCCAGAATGTATCCGGCTGTACGCACGGTGTAACGACAGGTGTGCTTAGTGAACTGTACTTCAAAATAGTTTCCTCTTTTTTATTACTCTACCTCGCTCGGATGATATGACTAAGCCCACAAAAAAAAAGCCAAACTGCTGTTCAGTTCTATAATTCCTGTAAGTAACCTGCCATTACCCACGATGCACCGATTCTGAAAGTCATAGCAGGAATTTTAAAGACATGTTATTACCCACCGATGCCTTCCGAGCCTCAAAAAGTGGCGCACGTTGAAGTTCTCGTAACTTCCACTAACGTAAAACATTTATTTTTATTTCTCCTAGCCTGTAGGTAGCTTCAAGCAGTGGTCAAAAATTCTACGATCACTATAAAATTAAGGAATGAGCAGGAATGTATTTTCAAAGATTTTATAAATGCGAAAACTTCGCAAAAGCATTATTTTTTTTTTTTTAATTTAAGCAAAAAAGCGAAAGCCTATCAAACATCACTGCTTTATCCAAGATCACAGCTTTCCAGCATTGGATGTGGTACATTGGCTACACTCACGCGGATGTCAATAGTAATTATTCGCTCGGTAGAACCTGGAGTCCCGAGATACATCTTCATTCTCTACCCCATTCGGTGCAGGTAGATGGGTCCTATCTATTTCCCAATCAGCACTTCCAGTTCCGGTCTTTGATCTTACTGACGTATGTTTTGCTCCGATGTCATTTCTTAAAAAAAAAAAAAAAAAAAAAAAAAAAACAGCTGGTTTTCTAGAGGGAAAAAGATAACTCGACCACAAGCCGCGCAAGATATCGTGTTGCGCAGTCTTCCATACATGATTCGTCGCACCGCAGCAGAGACCATACTACTGAGAGCGTGCAGCAAATATTTGGAAGAATGTAAAATTTGCAAGGAGACGAGTAATTGGTATCAAACGTGGGCCAATACCACCACCGAACCGTGTGCGTACGTGGCCCAAGTAGCAACTGTCACGACGCGAGATGAGGCGATGTCCCAAGGTTACGTCTCTGCATTTAGCAAGAGCAGGGAAGAAAGAGCGCCATGGCGGTGTAGTCAAAATACGGGGACGTTATATAATGTTGCCTTTCCTGCAGAGATGAGCCACATATTTGAGCTAGAAAGACTCGTGTGGGTCTGTTCTTGGAGAATTGGAGGTGTCGGCGAATAAGGATGGCAGGGCCGAACAAGTAGAATCAATACCGGGGATGAATATGATAATGGAAACGAATACGTCACTGAACAAGAGTGTTAGACAACAGTATTCAGTTTTGGAATACTGCAGCAAACTTTTTCATGCGCAAATCATGACCGACATGCTCTTGGCTGATGCAACCTCGATATTTTAGTTCAACGTCCTCCCCGCTGGGATGGCGCAGTGGCTACGGCGCTCGATTACTGTTTCCAAGGATGCGGGATCGAATCCCTAGCTGCCTCGGCGGCCGCTTTTCGATGGAGGCCAAAAGCAAGGCGCCCGTGTGCTGTGCGATGTCAGTGCACGTTAAAGAACCCCAGGTGGTCGAAATTTCCGGAGTCCTCCACTACGGCGTCTCTCATAGCCTGGGTTGCTTTGGGACGTTAAACCCCACAAACCAAACCAAACCAGTTCGACGTCCTAAAAGGGGACCACCGTGCTGCAATGGTTGTCTCCAGCTTTCATTGAAAGCGGTGGTACATAGCAGAAGGACACATAGATCCTTAGCGGGTGAAAAGCGGGAATTTTTAATGAAAGGAACGTCCTTCTGAGCTTAAACTGAGCCAGATTTGCGGAGTGATGACGTTGGGACATAATTACCAATGCGCCCTGCCGCAAATTCTGCGTCGTTTACGCCGTCCAGCCGGCTGGGATCAAGTTTTCTTCTCTGTAGGCCACCCACTCTCATCAGTCCCGTATACGTATATTTCCATCTTACGTTTCACTTTCTCTTCGCACGACTTACAAGAAGGAACGCGGCAAAACGAACCCGCGGAAAGCTGTAGCTGTCGTTCAGGCGCAGATTGCTCTTGAAATTTCGAAAATTTGATTCGGATCAATATGTAGGAGTGTGCAATTGCGTGGCGTGTGTGAAAAGGCGCTTTGAGGAATTCCAGGTTATCCAGCTGAAAAACAGATGGTTTGCAAATGCGTGAGGGTACAGCCAAAAACGACGGTTAGTTTCTTGGAGTAAGAACATATTTCAATCACCAGGAGCGTAACGATGCTTTAATAACAGCAATACAAATATTTATTCTTCACTCGGCTGAAATTGCACCGGTGGCTTTGAGGTGACTTAGCAAAAAAGAATCACAATTCATTCAGTCTCCCCTTCAAAGGTAGGACCGATGGCTTCTTCTCGTTTTATTTGAAGCTTGCTTGCTATTGTTCTTGGGCTCTCAAAAATGGGCCTTCGAAGCGGGAACGAAATATATATACAAGTGATGCTGATGACATGAATGCTGAGGGTGTCGTTTTTCTAAAGAGACAAGCTAAACAGTACAGATCAACTTTCTGAGGCAGTGTTACTATGGCGTCTCTCCAAGCAGCTAACGCATCAATTTTGCTCTTCTCACGATCTTCGTAGATTGCACAAAGTACTGAAAGGCGAAAAAAAAAAAAAAAGGAATTACGCTTTACCTTGACGTCCTTATTACCATCTGTGATGCATGTAAGGGCTCCGCTTCCACGACGAAAGAGGAGCCATGGTTTTGATGCTTTGGAAAATGCCAAGAAGGCTTCTTAAAAACTGAACAAACGTGCAAGGCAGTTTGTTCCCCATCAGAGGAAAAAAGAAATAAAGCCAGGAACTTTCAATAGCAATGCAAACCACAGACAGCGGAAGTCTAAACATAACACTATGAACGAGGAGCCGCAGTAGCTTGTCAAAAAAAAAAAAAAAAAAAAAAAAAACGTGCACCCTTACACCCATCGAGAACATTCAGAAACTGCGCGAGAAAACAAAAATGTTAACAAGAAAACAAGTCTCCTCTCTAACATTAAGCATCCCTCGTCTCGCACATACGCGTTGCAGAGAGAAAAAAAAAAGTATAAATAAAAATAAAGGAATGGATGAGAAGGTTATATAAAAGGTTCCGAGCAAAAGACTTAGCTAAACAGAGAACGATGTGCAAGTAGCCACACGCGGAGCCGTTTTGCGTTTATCGCGGTGCCTAGGCACACAGAAGGCCAGGTTTAACGACAGACCCGCCGTAAACGGCAGAATGCACGCGCAGAACGACGTGAGTTGCGGCCTCAGCATCGTCTGTTGTGTTAGTTGTCTTAACGTTCGACAGCGCTGAGGGAACTCGGGCTTAGCGCCACCAGTTTTCCCCAACCGGCGTGAATGCGCGCACGTGTTTTTGACGTACGCGTGTATGTAATCTGCCGCGAGTGCGGCTGCGCGCACGTTTAAATGATCTCCAGCAAACGTATCTCGTTGAAATTGATGCCTTCAATATGATACAAGCAACAGTATAAAGTTAGAATTAAACTAACAGATACGATATACATAATTAATCAGAGCAGATAAGTAAAACTCATGGCAGAAAACGGCAAAAGGTTTGGTTATTTTAGTTTATGGGGTTAACATCCAAAAACGCTTCATACTACGAGAAACATCCGGAAATTCCGACCACCTGGGGTTCTTTGACGTGCACTGACATCGCACAGCACATGGCCATCTTGGTTTTAACCTCCATAGAAAAGCGGTCGCGAAAACCAAGATGCTCATGTGCTGTGCGATGTCCGCGGCCGGGATTCGACCCTGCATCCTTGGGACAGTAGGCGAACACCTTAACCACTGCATCGCGGAAGGCGACAAAAAACTCCGGAATTATTGTCTGGCATTGAACGGCGATGTAGGCTAGTCGTGGGGATCTTCAGTATGTTTTATCATTACTGCCCTTTGCATGCGGACACTGCCGGTAGTGGCTATACCTGAATTTCATTTTTTTTAAATTTTTATGACCTTTTAGAAGTCCTTAATGTGGAGCAGACATGACATTCAGCATGAGCCTGAGCTAGAAATGATTACCAGGACTTTAATCTCAGCTTTAATAGGTGCATGTTTTATTTATTTGTTTATTAGAGAATATGCGCGGACCCACCTTACTGCAACCACCATGAATACGCACTCTAAGGTTTGCGTAGACTGAGTTCATGCTCTCATCATGGGTGAAATCGACGACATTACATCAGCAAATATTTTTCGACAGCATGTTGCTTCACTCGGAATTTTTACTTGATGATGACGCTCTAACGTCTAAAACCTGTAAGAACTATATCAAGCACAGTTTTGATATCTGCATATGCCGACGACATCTGCATATGGACATTAAGTGTAGGCGAGATTGCAACGTTCAGTGTCAATTGTGTCAGCGTATTGGCCTTGTCAAGGACTTGATCTATCCCCAACTAAAAACGTCGTCTTAGCTTTTACGCGCAAGTTGATGATGTGGTACCCGATCGCAACTGACGGTCAGTCCATTCCATACGTGACACCATAAGTTCTGAGGGATCACTTATACCGTGACCAGCCCTGAACGAAACACGTCTCTTTGATCAGAGAAAAACTTGACAGTTTTGCCAGTATAGTAAAATATATAGCTGGTAAATCGTGAGGTCCGTCTGAGCGATCTTTACTTCGGTTGTACCAGGCGCTGATTGCTGGTTATCTAAGATACAGTACTTCGGTTATATCGGAACAGGCTTCCATACGAGTCCCTTTCTCAAGGAGTGATGCTACAGCCTTACTGGCTCAATCACTACAGGGTGCCCACCCTTCCCCAGAGCGAAGTTGCAGGCCAGTGTCTTTTACCACAGGCCGACCTCTCCACCTTACTTTAATTAAATACGTTCCTCTCTCTCTTTTAAGATTATTCTTGGCATTTGCGACATTGTATCAACTGAGTTACGTAAATTTAACCGAATACCAGTACTCTAACCAGTAGAGCGCAAAGAAAAATTAATAAGGGTTGATAAAACCTCAATCCGCTTGTCATAGTTGAGATAAGATGATTCGATGAGTCTTCCTAAGACGTTGGCTAGATGACTAGAGCTGTTCTGAACCCATTTTTATATTGGTTGCTTTCTGCAAAACTTCCACATGCCTTCTATTTCTCCGCCATTAAATATATTGATTTGTTTCATAATATTTACTTACGCTATGGACTTTAATAATTAGAACCTGTACCTGGCTAATGATATCACCTTGCGTTTCCTTACTCCACTTAACGACTACTACTACTATACCGCTTAATGTGGGCTAAAAACCCGCAAATACTTTTCAATCAAAAAGTGATGACGAAATAAGACACCGGCCACAAAACACGGCGTTGCCTGTGAAAAACATGTGACCGCCATCTGACGTGTAAGCATACCCGGCGCCGCACTACGAACAAAAGGATGCCGAAACCAAGCCAGCTCGAGAGTCACAGCGAAAAAAATGATGCCTCCCTCGACACGACCCCGAAAAGTTTTATGAAGGGATTCCGTGGACGCGACCGTTATCTGGCACGTGCGAACGAAAAGGAAACAAAACGGGGAAAAAAAAAAAAGAGTTAGTACGAAGAAAGTTTCATCCACCAACGGGTAGGATGTCACAACGACGAAATTGCCTCATCACACTCAAGTGACGGCAACAGCGCGCTTGTATGTGAGTACGCCTCTCCCTGCCTTGTATCTCTTTTTTGCTTATTCAAGAGGGTAGTTTGGGGGGGGGGGGGGGGGGGGGAGTGGAGAGGGGGGCGGTTAAGAGGCCATTAGAGCGTTTAGCCTTCTTCTTTTACCACTTCGATCGTTTCTAGTGCTCATTCTATTTCTCTCAGTATGCGCTGTCACAACAGGACACGAGGGCTGATTGCCCAAAGCTAACTACATTGCCGCAGCGTACTGTGGTGCAGTTGTGCGTGGATGGACGACCCGCTAAACAGTAGGCTTGTCCCATTGGTCTTCTTGGCCAAGCGACGAAAAAGAAAAAAAGAAAGAAGAAGATGAAGAAGAAGAAAAGAAACCTACTTTCGAGTGATACACGTATTGAGCAAGTAACTAAGTAAAAAGGGGTAGTGGACGCGAGACACAAGTAGAATTAATGAAATACAAGTTCGGGGCTCAAAGGGTAAAAAGAAGATAAAGAAAGCGAAAGGCGCGGAAGCGTCGAGATTTCTCTGCCGCTCGCAATTATCGGTCGCTCGACGTTGCGGACAGCAGCCTTTCATTTGCTGTTTGTGAGGTGAACGGAAAGAGGGAGACACCCACCGCTCGACACCCGACGCCGCCACGAAGGCGGCGAAATGAAGCTTAACAGATGACAAAATCAATATGGGGAAAAGAAGGTCACCCGCGTCTTCCTACGTTGATAAAAAAAAAAAAAGGAAAGGGGGTGGGGGGGGGGGGGAGAGAAAAGGTGGCCGCGAGTGAAATGGAACAGCTTTGTTTTTCATCCTTTCGGGCCTTCAGATTTCAGATAGGAAATTGTGCCCGTCACTCGTCGAGCGAGACGCAAGGGCCACGAGGTGTAGAGTCAGAACTAATGCATTCGTTTTATTTTCTTCTTTCTTTTTTGGCTCTTTGCCTTCGTTCTTTAATTCGCGGTTGAGAAATCATATCTTTATATTTGAGGCACAAGGAAGACAGATGTGGACGAAGTAATAATCAACCGCGGGAGCGCCGAAGCGAATCAGGTGCGCTGCAGTCACCGAACGGCGGAAGACGGTTTGGACAGAAACGCGTCTTTTCTGATTTGGATGGATATTGACAGACGGATTAAGGAGGTTGCCAAGCGAATGGGTTGGATGCGTAATTGAAAGGAAAAAGAAAAGAAGAGAAGGACAAAAATTTTGGGAAGATATAAAAAGGTCACACAAAAACCATCTTTTCATGCCCCTCTGAATTTCCGGTAGAGCCCGGACAGATTTTGACACGACCTGGACCGATAATCTCTCTTTGATGGCGACGCTGTCGTACAGGAATAGAAGCAAAAGTTGGAGGCAGTCATTAGGTTGGCTACTAGCTGCCAAAAGTAGCAGAAAGTAACATTAAAACAAACTGCGGGTCGAGCCAGTTGATTACGAAGGAGACGCGGTCACAGAAAAAAAGATATATAAAATCGTTTGATAAATGTGCAGTTTCCTTGTTGTCTCGCTAACGTTGGCCACCCACGTTGCCATCTGGTGTGAGCACACGTTCATTGTTTTGTATGACTCATTACCCCTACTAGTACCAAAAAAAATAGCATAAAAATTTGTTTACCTACTTCCAGGTTCTGTCAAAATGTTCATGAACGTCTTTTGTTGATGCGTACCAGCCCAAGGCTCTGTCCATAATGCATGCCGAAACCTCAGCACAACCGCAACGTACCTTAATATTTCATTTTTTTTTTCTCTCCCTCTCCGGTTGAACGTAGCCCCCATAAAGTAGCCTTCCCAGCTAGTAGTTCCCTAACGGCATTACGTCACATGGCTCTTTGAGTTGATTGCTTTCATGTAATAGGCATTTGATCTCTTGCGGTCTGTTTTAGCCAGCCTTCCCTCCTCCTCTCTGTCTCCTGAGAAAATAAGTCTACGGCGATTTTGTTTTCTTTTTCTGTTGACTGAGCATGCAGATGTGATCAAGCATAAAGTCGTCTGAAAAAAAAAAAAAAAAAAAAAAAAAAAAAAAAAACGGAACTGTGGTAGTTTCGCTGGCAATCAATTTTGTTATGGTTTTCGCGCAACGTCCAGATTTTTATGCTCGTCGCTGGCAAAGCGTGCGTAGGTGTAAGACCAGAAAACTGTTTATTCCCCGGCTGCACAGTTTTCGCGCGCGAAACGCACGATTAATCGAATTCTACGACTTTAAAGAAACCCGTAATGTCGGCACACACTTTAATGCATAAATATTACATCTATCAATGTCGTTTGATGAGAGCGTTTCCCGGCCTACAACGTGCTTGCAAAACTCTACTCATCTCAGCTTTCTGTTTTAGGATCCCCAAGCTCAACTCACGCCCCTGCATTTCTCTGCTTCTCAGCGCAGACGATTTGTTAAACATGCTCGCTTATTGAGACTACATGGCTCACTTTGAAATATCCCAGAGAGCCAAGGTTTACCTACAGCTCTCCACTGCGGTGGGTCTTAAAGCCCATATCTCTTTGTTTTTGCACGTACACGAACTCGTACAACGTGCAATGATTGGCACTCGTCTGTTTCCCGTGCTTCTGGTCTGACAACTCGGTGGTAAGCGCTCTGCCAAGGAAACCCAGGATCAAAGCTAGCGAGTTTTAGCTTTACGTTGCCTTTTACAGTGTACCCCTACCGCGAATGTAGTGCAAGCCACGCGCCTGCGTCATGAATATGCGTAGTTCCTTACATACTCGGCAGCGGTAATAGTGCGGCAGCGAGGACCTGCACATTCCCGCTAATATATCAGTGCGTGGTTGGAACGCAGTGGGATAAAATACCGTTGTGCTAATGCTCACTAATAAAACTATGTTATTTCATAAAAACCCACATGGTATACTATGAAGCAGGTTACTGAGGGGGGGGGGGGGGGGCAGTTTAGAATTATTTACACTATGTGCAGTTTATTCATTTGCCACACCGAAATCTCAGCGTGAGAGCACATTTGTACAATCAGGATCCTTCGAAGTTTGGCTAAGTAAAGTTGGTGGAGTATGCTTTCCTGGAATGGGGATTTAGTTTATAGGTTTTATTGTTCTAAAGCGATATCATCAAACCTTACTGGACAACGTACACAAAAGAACAATCCGAGTGCCATGAACAAACAAAAAATACTATTCAAGTGTTGTTACCAGTGAGGGGGTCAAGTGTATACAGCTAGCACAGGACTGGGCTAATAGGAGTATAAGGGGGAGGCCTTCATTCTGCAGTGGATATAACGCGGCTGATGATGATGATAATGATGACTCGTGAGGATTTAGGTCCTTGCACTTCATGGAAGTGACGAGCTTGCAGTTTCTTCATATCTTCATGACTGAGGATAACCTGACAAGCTTCGTCGAGGTGTCAGCCGCTCTGCGCAGCTCCAGCCTCAACGACCAACTATGGGCCGTCCAGCAGGCCCTCATGGCGGCGAAGAGACAAGATGTCGACGTTCCCACGAGGGAGACTTAAGCCCAGTCACGTTAAACCCTGCTGGACACCAAATAAAGTTATTCATCCTCCTCCTCCTCGGAATGGTCAACATTCATCCTCCAAAGAACGTCATTTCTAGTCGTTTAGCCATACTTTTGTGGCCAAAGTTCCTCTCTCTTCTTTCTACAGTCTTTTTCTTTTTTCTGTTATGTCGCTCATCCTAGCATTTCACGTAATTTCTTCGCACACAGACAAAATTATATTAAAAACCAAATATATATTTATCTTCTTTAGACAATAACACTAAAGAAGGCCAGGTGCGATATCGCAACGGTTTGGAGGCAAGTTGCTTCTACATATAACTATTTATGATCGTTTTCTTTATTTTCGCGCAATGAAATCCTTAATGCGGTGAGGTCCCAGCAGAAACAGCTACAAATGACGCGGTTTGGCATTACACCCTACTGCTGACAACAGCTTTGTACATATTTGCACCAAAGTGTTTTCTAGCCTGTGCTGCGAACATTAGACTTGTCACAAGACAATGGTCAACTGGGCTAGTTTGTTCTGCCCATTTTTCCTCCCTGGCTATTATTTCCTAGTGTAGACTTTCCGCTCTTGCATGCTATTTGATCTGTTTTCTTATAATTTTATCCACGCATATTATAAACTGTAGCTCCCGCTCTCCATACACACACACACACAAAAAAAAAAGTCAATCGACAAATGGAACGATGATTAACTTGAAATTTTGGTGAAAAAGACATTTGAGTCGCAAATTTAAAGACAAGATAAAAAAAAAACAGAAAACACACACACACACACACACACACACACACACACACACACACACACACACACACACACACACACACACACACACACACACACACACACACACACACACACACACACGCACGCACGCACGCACACACGCACGCACACACACACACACACACACACACACACACACACACACACACACACACACACACACACACACACACACACACACACACACACACACACACACACACACACACACACACACACACACACACACACACACACACACACACACACACACACACACACACACACACACACACACACACACACACACACACACACACACACACACACACACACACACACACACACACACACACACACACACACACACACACACACACACACACACACACACACACACACACACACACACGCACGCACGCACGCACGCACACACACACACACACACACACACACACACACACACACACACACACACACACACACACACACACACACACACACACACACACACACACACACACACACACACACACACACACACACACACACACACACACACACACACACACACACACACACACACACACACACACACACACTCACACACACACACACACACACACACACACACACACACACACACACACACACACACACACACACACACACACAACATATTTTCCAGAAAAAAAAAAGCCCAAGAGTCGAGCTTAAGCTCCTTACTTGCGCCGAGGGTTCCGCCGTACTTACCTTGGAACAAAATTACTGCTCAGATCATTTTTTTTTTTCCGACGCAGCTTCCTGCTCAAGCAGACTGTGCCCCGCGGCATTTGCGTGGCTTATATCCAAGTCTTGTTAAAGAGCCCAGATGCGCCATGCCTTAATGTAATATCTTCTGCTCACGGTAGCCCCGGATTGCTGCACGTTATAAGTAAGAAAAAATAACTACACAATCAATAACTAATCTAGTTGCAGAGCAAGGCTGCTAGAGCCTCTGCCTTTTTAACAGCCGGAAATAAAGAAAAAGATCTAGAAGTAATCCCGGCAACTACTGCTGCTATAATGTCATTTAATATAATATTAGTCGGGGCTCTCCGGGCAGACACTAACCCAATTCCTTTTCCGAGCACTTTCCGCTATTCTCGCTGTCTTCTTGTAGCCATGTCTTGTCTGTACTTCCTTCCCAGAGGACGGGTAAAATGCAGAGCAGAATGTGCAAGGACGAACACAAAGAATTAAGAACGCATATAGCTGTATCTCTTGTAAGTAATTTCTTTTTGCTCCGAAAGGTAGACTCAAACAAAGATTGCACCTGTAGTGAAATCAACAAAATATAGATCAGTAAAGGAAGCAGCAACAAAAATCATATCTCGGCTGTCAACAAACGCATACTCATCGGGATGCAATAAAACTGTCAGATCAAACTATAAACGTGTACCAGGTTTTCAGAACGTGAAACGTTTTTGATAACAGTCCTCGTGATAGCTTCGTGATGCCTAAAAAGGCCAGGCACGTTTTGAAACGCCTGTTCTAGCTGAATACATTGAAAAAATAGTTCCCTTTGGCAACCTATAGTGTCTCCACCGTGTCAAGATTATTTTGTGAACGACACCAGTTTTATGGGATATAAATTGCCAAACGCAAGTATATGACCTGTCCTTTCTTCTCGTCTTTTCTTTTCAGATGACGAATGACTACTGCGGCGTTTATTAGCGGTTTATAATGCAAACTGCCCTGGTACTTCCTCTTTTCCTCTATGCGTCGTGGTCATGCGCATGTGTATAATTTACGGCAACTTTCAGAGATAGTGTTGACATATATACCTAGCTGATCGGCTTCCCTGGCCGTAAAAGCGACTGGGTTTCATGTAATCGTGTGGTCTCTATTTTCGCACCTTATACTGTTTACACTTACCCTTATCCTATGCACTCTTAAGCGCTGCCTTGCTACGGGTTAACCTCCCTGCATTTCCTCCTCATCTTCCTCCTCCTCCTTGTTCGTAAAAGTCAAGCACGGTAACATTTACACTAGCAAAATGCGGTATGTAGTCTCCCATTTATTCATGCCTCAGTGTACATGAGAGATATATAGCTTAACGGCGGTACGGTAAAGCGCGCTGGCGAAAAGTTTCAGTTAGTGTCGGAAAAATAAACTTGTAATGCTGAAATAAGGATACATAATTTGAATCAAACCCATTAGGGCAGTGATGCAGTTAGGTCGTGGGGCAGTTACGTAGACACAGGCTTGTTTCTGTTAAAACAATGATCATGTAACCATGGACAAGTTCGTCGACGGTGTTGTTATAAATCATATTATTTCACTTAGACACCTCTGATACATGGCGCTGTCGCGGCATTTGTTTAGGGTATAACAACTAGTGAGTGTGCGTGTCATATGGTTCTCCGTCAGCAAGGCCCTCAAAAATGCGCAGAAAAAAATATATCCACGAGTGGTGTAATCCGTACTCTTCGTCAACTTTCTCAACAGCATTGCTCCTTCCATGTGCTCCATTGTCTTCACATGACTTCGACTGGTTTTGTGGAGAAGCGCGCTTAAAATATATATATATATATATATATATATATATATATATATATTGTGCTTTTGGGATTCTTTTCCTGCTCTTCCAAAAACAAGGTGGTTGCAGCTTTCACTAAGTTTTCAAGAAGAACAGCGCAATTTAAACAACGATGAAAGGAAGACACACACGGAGAGGTGCTGACATATAATTTAAACAATGATGGAAGGAAGACATAGACGGAGAGGTGCTAACATATAATTAAAGTTTATTGCTGACAACGAGGAAACAAATAGACAGATCAGGCTTCAAACAACAAAAAGACAACATACGGGCGAAACGCACTTGTTCATGCATGTGACAAACAAGCCTCATCTGTTTGTTTCCTCGTTCAGAGCAATAAACTTCAGTTATAATTCAGCGCCGTCCTTGTCTAAGTTGTGCTGTTCTTGAAAATGACATACCACTCCCCCCGAGCATCAGTTCTAACGTGTTTCATTAGGTTGGTGCAAACGACGGATTAATAAAGTAGTTATGACAACTAGGCAAATCATTCAGTAAGCCCCAAACGGCAATTCGTCTCGACCGCCGTTCAAATTTTGAGACAGACCTTATGGTCTCTTTTTTCCCGAAAGCACCCGTACAGGTCCTGATTCAATGCATGCACAACTATTTGAGGAGTTAGAATTCTAATTTGCAGTATTAGGCAGGCAGATTTAACAAAGTGCTCAGCAATCTTGTGCTCTTGAAAGTTAGCTTTGCCACATAAAGACACTGTCTGCAAAAAAGCATGCTTTACAAGAAGCATCCCTTGCTTTTTTTCTCTGAATATTTTAGTTTTTTAGCACAGAGTAACATTTCTAACATGGCCTCAACTTATTCTAAACACTTCTTGCCATACCCCTGCCCATATTTTCTTTCTTTCCCTAAAATTCAGTCAGAAGAGCTGGCCTTGAGAGCTGCATACAGCTCAAATAAGCAGCATACGTTCAGGGCGTAAGTGCTCAGCAATCTTGCGCTTTTGAAAGTTAGCTTTGCCACATAAAGACACTGTCTGCAGAAAAGCATGCTTTACAAGAAGCATCCTTTGCTTTTTTTCTCTGATTATTTTAGTTTTTTAGCACATAGTAACATTTATAACATGGCCTCAACTTATTCTAAACACTTCTTGCCATACCCCTGCCCATATTTTATTTCTTTCCCTAAAATGCAGTCAGAAGAGCTGGCCCTGCGAGCTGCATACAGCTCAAATAAGCAGCATACGTTCAGGTCGTTAATAGACAGGGCGCATAAGCAGGATTACCGAGAAAACAGAGTAGATGGAAAACGAGAAAAAAAAAAAAAACATTTTTATGAAATTTGTCACAAAGAAAGCACTTCGCTCATAATATAGGCCCCTATTTATAGCAGACTTCAGATTACGCGCGATAAATTTGTGGTAAAATGAGCTGCACGACAAAAAAAAAAAGAAGATATCTAAACAACAATGTTCGTTTGAACCCTTTAGTTTGCTAACTCGGGTAAAATTGAGACTTACCTGCTGCTACTTCTGGTCAAAAATTGATTCCCGATTTTTAACACGAAACAGTAAAAAAAAAAAAGAAGGAAAGGTAAAAGTCTTGATTGATGAAGTCCGTGCTAACCATTGCCTCATTTTGTACGGCGAAAAAATATAAGTGAGCCATGAGCAATAATGAAGGAAACCCATTGAATTCATGCCCGCGCACAATGTACATCTTCGGCACATGAGATGGAAGAACCTCACAAAGAAAAAAAATTCGATTACGATATCCCCAAACGAGAAATTTGAGCGCAGCGATTTATGCATGTTTGTGATATATTGATATAAAGAATTGGAAGCATGATTACATGTATGTATGTATGTATGTATGTATGTATGTATGTATGTATGTATGTATGTATGTATGTGTGTGTGTGTGTGTGTGTATGTATGTATGTATGTATGTATGTATGTATGTATGTATGTATGTATGTATGTATGTATGTATGTATGTATGTATGTATGTATGTATGTATGTATGTATGTATGTATGTATGTATGTATGTATGTATGTATGTATGTATGTATGTATGTATGTATGTATGTATGTATGTATGTATGTATGTATGTATGTATGTATGTATGTATGTATGTATGTATGTATGTATGTATGTATGTATGTATGTATGTATGTATGTATGTGCAGTCAGAAAGTACTCTCTATTTTTCTCACGAGCCAAAGACAATTTCCGAGAATAGAAAGAAGAGCCACAAGCGAGCGACGCAGAGCTTGTGGCTCTTCTTTCTCTTCTGTGAAATTTTATTTGCCTCATGACTCTATTCTGCACGCTTACAACGGCGACGCGGCGCTCTAAAATACACTGCTGCTCTTTGTGGATATACTGGTGAGTTTGGGTGCGCCCTGTAGTCAAGGTGAACTCTACAGTGCGGTCGGAAAAGTCCCGCCATAAGTGCGTGCATAATAATGTTGCCGCGCAAATCTAGCGCGCGTTTTCTGAAACTGTGTTCAGCGCAAAAAAACTGCTGCTTTAGGAATTGCGACCTATTTTTGCTGAATCGCTACTGTTTATGTGGTTTCCCTTGTCACCTCGCACGTACCTATCAATATATTGCTGCCATATCTACCACATCATGTGGAAAACCACACGACGTAGGTATATCTCCCCATTTCAATCAAATTGTGCGAAGTGTTTTGCCTAGGATCAGTGTGTTTAACCCGGTATCCAAATGTCTCGGATGGTTCGATTTCAATCCGTTGGCACTTCTTGCCAATTCCGCCATGCACTGTGGCCCCGTGACGTCACACAACCCGCCAGTCAGTGAGTGCCCGGCCATGTCACCGGCCAACTACCACCTGCCAGTGGCATCCTCATGATTTTTCGCTCCCAACCCCGACAACGCGAAATTATCTATGGAACGGGTTCTCTGACGCAATCACTTCAAAACACTATGCTCGGCAATATCCAGAATAGCGCGCCGATATTAAAAACTTTCTAATCTGTAAAAGAAAAAAAAAAGCGGTTCTGCATAAAAACCTTATATAGCCTACAATAGTTGACCGGTGGAAGTAGTTAAGATCTCAGCAGCGAAATGACGTCAGGTCGTCCCCCTAACGGGCATGATGCGGGTCGCCCAACCATGGAACTGCGAGAGCATCCAGGAAGCGTTGGCATTCAATGTAGCGCTTCTGAAGGAGCTTCACCGGCAGCAATAAAATGCAAAGTAAGTGCATAGCCGTCGCTTCCAAACGATAAGCTACGCAAGGTTCCCGGTCATCAAGCCGCGGTACGCATAAATCACACACTTGGCCTCCCCAAGCTGGTCGGCGCGGAACCAACGCGGTTGGAGAACAAATCACGTTTCGTTCGACGCGCTTCATTAATGATACCAGGAACCGCTCGGAGGGGAAAAAAATGAAAGTAGGAATTCCTGGCCAGCCTCTGAGTGTCGCTAGTGGCGGTGCTTTCTCGCGTGAGACGGTTATGGGATGCGATATATGGAGTCACTCCCTTGGGGTATTTAGCGAGTCGCTTTAACGAAAAAATAGAAGGTCTTCGCCTCGGAGAATGTGTGGAGCAATATTTCCTCTCTATTGCCCACATTTTCCCAGAACTAAAACCGCGGTGTCCGCGCGGTGGCACCATAGAGCAAAATCCATTTCATTATTTTTTTTTTACTTTTAAAGCCGGTAAAAAAAAAAAAAAGAACAACATAAGATGGACAGTCTGCTGTATTTTAAAGAACGTTTTCTTGTTTCGTGGAAAAGCACCATCCCCAAATTAACGAAAGCCAAGCTGTAGAGCTTAGAGGCAGAACAGAACCATTTAGAACTTTATTCTTCCGTTTGGTAGTCTCGTTTTCGCAGTGGTAGTGCGCGTCTGCAAGCACTAATATTATGAACACGACATACAATTAGTATAATAACTATTGAACTCTATGAACACAACGGCTGCCGCGCCGCCCAAGTCGCTTGCATAACGTGTCATTAGCAAAGCTACACAAATTTTGTTAAAACTACAACTGAGAACTTTAAATTGAATGAAATGAGTAAGTAGGCTAAATAAACCCGGTGACATCTACGGCAGATGCCCACAACCGTTATTGCTTATAGCAGCGCTGCTATATCTGTCTGTATGACGCTGTGGAATAATCATAAAATGTAGTATATTTATTTGATGCGCTCCAAACAGATGAAATGTTAGTAGCAACAAAGGAACACGTTATGAAGCCATCTTCTGCAAAAACTTAACTTAGTTCGTGATCAATTTGAAACATAAATTCCTGATTAAATCACGAGTTCTCCCCTCGATACTGCAACCAAGTCGTAAGGTCTACCAGAACATGCCAATATATTTATACTCGTATCCAGCAGTACAGACTATCCCTTTAGAAGGAAAATTTAAGTACTCTTTCAAAAGACAAAGGCGTCGCACATAAATATTCAAGCTGCCTAAACTGTTACCCTCATAGTATTGTAATAGTGCTGGAACAGTACCTGTCTATAAGTTTTGAGGCGCTGCTGCCAGAGGAACATACAATTTATCACTGCATATACGGAACAGTGAAAATGCAACACTAAGCTTATAACGATGCATGATTCCATCGAACATATTTTGACGTTCTACTCTTTTAAGGCGAAAACCTTCAATGGCTCATGTTGTCGTGGACAAACTGTGTCCCGCTTTTGCGGCGGCTCTGATTGGCCGGGGCGGAATGACGTCACAGAGGTCTCGACCAATCACAGAGCACCACCGCAGTATGCTCGAGTGCGTGCCTTATATGGCCATAAATGATCAAGTATTAATAACTAATTACGTATGTAGTTACTAATTAATGGTCAATGAAGTAGTTCATTATGGACTTAATGACAAATAGATTAATTAACGATCATCTAATTACTTAACTACTTATTAGTGACCGTTGCGTAGCAGAATGCGGCACTCAGGCTTTCGCCTTTCACTACTTTAGTCGCTAAAGTCCCTCGTAATTCGTTTTCTTTAAGAACGCCTACATCATTCGCAACTAGACGTAAATACATCACCATAGTGTCCTACCAAGATACGTGACGTTGTTCTATGCCATCATTTTGGAACTGAAACAGATATTGAAAAGGCCAGGAAAAGGCATCCTTGCCAAGCATCAGTGATGCGTAGTGAGTGCTGTACGTGAAACAGAGTTGGTTGCCACTTGCGCCGTGGGTGCGTCCACTGTTTCTGCCAACCTGGTGTGTGAGAAATACACACGTACTATATGATGAAGCCACAAAGCCTTGCAACGCGGCTTCCATTCAAAAGTCCACATAGCTCGAGGTATTTCTCGAATTATTTTCGTGTTTAATTTATAGGTGTTTTGACGACGTGAGCACGTTTCAGGAGAATATCATTCACAAAAAATGCCTGCGGTAAAAACAGAACTGTTCACGGGACACTTTGATGTTATGATATCAACACGCAACCAATTCAAGCAATACAGGGCCCGATTGCAGGTTCCTTCCGCAGTGGACCAGTAGGAAAAGCGATTCAGGCAATGTTATATATAGGCTTTGTTCGCGAACGAACTTCTAAAATGAAGCAAATTTAACTAGGAAAATAACTTTACACAAAGAATGACAGTCTTTTAAAACATATGCGACGGTCTTCGACTGCGTGCGTTTCCCGAAGCCCCCGCAGGAGTCTAGAAATCGTATTAAAAGAAACGGCGGCATGGCTCCATTTCCGCGTTGTGCGAGCCTGCAACACTTTGCCGCATCCAATGCAGTGAAAGAGGAGAGTGTGGCCAAACTTATGCTCGCAGCCTTCGGTTACACTATCAGAGGGTTATCGGAAGCCGTGCATGTCATCCGCGCGGTGACGCTCATATACGCACAAGTCGGTGATATGTCGGACTAATAGAAAGCCAAAGGAAGCGTTTACACCCCAACTGCACTGCAGTCTCGATCACATCTTTAAAGCGTGGTCGCCACGTCATGCAGACAGCTTATCAATAGCACATCCGTGCAACAAAACCGCGCGCGACTTTCTGCGGCAGACCCAAAGCGCGCGCTCTCGCGCTGGCGACTCTAGGCACAGCGTCCCTTTTTGTGGACCACGCGCGTGCGCGCACGCACCAACGGGAAGGGAGGGCGGCAGAGTGAGCAGCGTGTACGGCGTTGCCATTGCCGCGAGAGACACGCTCTCCGGCCTCTCGCTTTCTCGCCGCCGCTCGACACCGCAAGGACGAGCGAGGGACGCAGTGACAGCACGCGACGCATGCCTCGGACGGCCCACATAAGTGCGTGCGCGCGTCTATGCGTCGACCGAGATGGACATGCAAGGGAAGGAGGCGCTGCGACCAGCGAGCGGGCAGCAGCAGCAGCAGCACAACTCACGGGGTAAGCCTTCGCGCGCGCGTGGGGCTGCTGCTCCGGTAATTCCGGGCTGATCAGCGGCGGCTGCACAACGACGACTGTGGGCGGTGCATGGACGGTGCCGTCTGGGAGACGCGTCCCCGCAAGGACGCTACGGCGCCGCGGGGTCCGCTGACAGGACTCGGCGGGGCCGCCTCGCGACGCACGGCACGGCACCGGCACTCGACGACATCACTCAGCGGCCGATATCGTCGCGTCTTCGGCTGCCACCAAGGCTCCCGCTGCTTGCTGCTGCTGCCGCTATCGATTCCTTCTGCACGGCCCGCAACCGGAGCGCCCTGCGGCGGAGCTCGGGCCCAACTCGAGCGCCGCCCGGGAAAAAAGGCGGCCTCGCCGCACGGAATTGGATTAAGAGCGACGCTGGCTGTCCACTGCGCTTCCGGCTCCCTTTCCCGCCTCCGGCGTCGCCTCCTCGCACCTTTTAGCTCTAAAGGGAAAGAAAAGAAAAACTGTCAAGACTTCACGAACGCGGACGTGAATTTTGACGTTAAAGCGACGCGGCTGCAACTGAGCCCTCGTCTCGGGAACTCATGGCGACAAGTGACGTCTGTATGCGCGCGCGCGCGCTCCTTAGTTCCCAAATGTCAAAGGTCACGTGCTCGCACAAGCACCCTTTTCCCTGCGAAGTATAGAAGGAAAGTAGGCGTTGTGTTAAGTAAAATCACAATTTAAAAATTTTGCCCTCTTTAACACAACATTAACATGGCATCAACAAGCCAGAAAAGTGACGTTCAGAAGCAACTAGGCAGAATGCTGAATCGCCAGTCAGTGCAGAACCTCACTGTCACTAAAGCTTATTTTCATTTTCTCTTCAGTGACCATTAATAGATTTCAAGCACCTTGCAAAAGTGTTGCTGCAAAAAAAAAAGAAAAAAAAACTAAATTGCGGAAATCGCTTTTCTGCCTGCACACCTACAGCAAGCGCTCAATTCTTCCGAATACGAGCAATTTGTTTCTCCCTCAAAGATAACCGCAGCGAATGCTTCTGGCGCTTTTGTGGCATATCCGTAGCTTGATAATTATGCGCTTCTGATACACATGTCGACAGCCGGTGGCCCAAATGTATAAGTAGAGCCTTCCCATTTTTTAACAATACCACACGAGTGGCGCCAAAGCGAAGCAGAGCGAGAGAGAAGAAGCAAACTCATCGATCTTGCTGTTAGAGAAAACGTCGTAGGCTTGGCTGTTTGCGCCATGCGAAGCAATTTCCCTTAACTAAAGAAACTATTATAGGCGAGCTCTGAAAGCGTTGCCTTTGTGCTCCACCTGCTGAGTTTTCAACCAAGACCTTCGAGCCCTTGTTCAGCTCGCTCTCGCATTACCATCTGAGCTGCTCGCCTTTTGTGTTAGATCAGCTTATTAGCAGAGCAACTTCCCCGGATAGGCAATTGTGCGATGGTCCTAGGTTCCAAACTGGCAGCACGACAGATTTTTCTTGAACTATGAAGTTTATATAACAGCGGTAGCTCTGTAGCTATATGTAATAACTCCCTTATAAGTAAATTAATGCGCCGATACCGAAGATGTTTTGACAATTCAACAACATCAATATAACCATCAGCCTGACCATACCCACTGCAGTGCGAGGGCCTCTCCCATATTCCTCCAGTTAACCCTGCCCTGTGCTAGCTGCATCCACTTGACACCTGCGAACTTCTTAACCTCAACCGCCCACCTAGCTTTCTGCCGCCCCCTGCTACGCTTTCCTTCCCTTGTTGTCCAGTTTGTTACCCTAAGCGACCATTGATTATTCTTACTTCGTACTACATGTTCTGTCCATGCCCATTACTTCTTCCTTATTTAAACTAGAATGTCAGTAACTTGAATTATTTCTCTGACCCACCCCGCACGCTTCCTATCTCTTAACGTTACTCCAACTATGTTTCGTCCCATAGCCCTCTGCGTTGTCCTCAATTTAAGTAGAACTCTCTTGGTTAGCCTCCAGGTTTCAGCCCCATAGGCGAGCACAGATAAGATGTAACTGTTGTATACTTTCCTCTTGAGCGATACCGGCAAGCTGATAGTCATAATCTTCGAGTGCTTGCCAAACGTGCTCCATCCCAATCTAATTCTCCTTGTTATTTCGCTTTCATGGTCCGGATCTGCGGTTACTACCTGTCATAAGTAGACATGTTCGCCTACTAATTCCAGTGCTTCGCTATCTAACGTAAACTGCTGCTCCTTTCCGAGGCTGTTGAACATTACCTTAGTCTTCTGCATTCCAAGTCTACGTTTCTACTTTTCCTGTCTAAATCATCAATCACTTTTTGCAGTTCATCCCCTAAGTTACTTAGCAAGGCAAATGTCATCAGCAAATCACAGATTACTGAGCTATTCTCCATCTGCCCTTATCCCTAACTGCTCCCAATCCCAGTCTCTGAATACTTCCTCTAAGAAAGCCGTGAATAGTACTGGGGAGATCGTGTCTCTTTGCCTAACACCTTTCTTTATAGGAACTTCGTTACTTTCTTTATGCAGAACTCTGGTTGCTGTGCAGCCACTATATATATATATATATATATATATATATATATATATATATATATATATATATATATATATATATATATATATATATATATATATATATATATATATATATATATATATCTTACAGCTCTTTCACGTACGGCTCGTCTACCCCCTGATTTCCCAATGCCTGCATGACCGCCGAGGTTTCTACTGAGTCAAATGCTTTATCGTAATCAATGAATGCTGTGTATAAGGGCTCGTTATACTCCGAGCATTTTTCTATCACCTGGATGATAATGGATATGATCGATAGTAGAGTACCCTTTCCGAAAACCTGCTTGATATTTTACTTGATTCTAAAATTCTGATTCTATTAGCGATTACCTTAGTAAATATATTATACGTAACAGACATTAAAGTGATTGGTCTTTAATTTTTCAGCTCTTTAGCGTCCCCTTCCTTATGAATTAAGATAATGTTCGCGTTCTTCCGTGGTTCCGGTACCGTCGATGACACCAGACGCTGCATATACTGGTTGGGCAGTTTTCTTAGCACGATATCTTTCCCCCGTCCTTCGCCAAACCTATAGTTACCTGATCCTCTCCAGCTGCTTTCCTCCTTTTCATAGTTTTTAATGCTTTCTTTACCTCGTCGTTCGTCACTGGCGGAATGTCTGACTGCTTTTCCTACCGCCAATCTCATTATTGTCCTCCCTACTTTGGCTACTGTAGAGATCAGTATAGAACTCCTGGCTAGTTTGACTATCTTGTCCATTTTTTTTTTGTGACAATTGTTTTGTCATAATTATTTTGACAATTAGTTCCTCGTAAATAACGACTGCAAGTGATTTCTTGGGCAAGATAGGCTGCGTGCCGCAAATATGTGCTCTTTCAGATTTAACCAGCACAATATGCAGCAAGTGAACTAATTAGTCGCAGTTTCGTGGGGCTCCGATGCGTAACAACCAACAGTTGGCAGAGATTAAATCGCATTATTCAGAACAGCCTACCGGATGACGCCATCTTCAGCTGCAGGAATTTTTCATAGCTTTGCATTCTCCTCTACACCGTCTTCCGGTGCGGCAGCGCCTGACAGTCGACACTCAAGCAATATTAGAAATGCTGAAGTCTGCACAAAGTGTCAGTAGAAAGTGTTACCAGGAACTTCCACAGCGATTCATCGTGAATCAAGGCATTTTACACGTGCGCAAAAGAAAAACAATTGCTTTTGTGCCGATTTCAAAATAAAATGGGACCAACTGAATTTATTTATTTATTTATTTATTTATTTATTTATTTATTTATTTATTTATTTATTTATTTATTTATTTATTTATTTATTTATTTATTTATTTATTTATTTATTTATTTATTTATTTATTGACTGCTTGAGTGAGCGAGAGATTGAGTGACTGACTAAAGGATTTATTGAATGGTTTATTGCTTAATAGCATGAGAGTGTGGGCGAGAGATAGTGAGTGAATGAGTGTGATTTTGATTGAGCGTGTGCAAGTGACTGAGTGATAGACTGATTGAGATACTGAGAGTGATTGATTGAGAGAGTGGCTAAGCGATTGATTGAGTTAATGATCGAATTATTGAGCAATTTATTGAATGATTTATTGATTCAAAGCCTGAGAGAGTGTGCTAGAAAGAGTGATATTGAATAAGCGCGCGCGCTTATGTGTGTGTGCGTGTGTGTGTGGGGGGGGGGTGCGTGCGTGCGTGCGTGCGTTTAAATACAGAGAACAGCAGCGTAAATATTCGAATTTTGTGAAAAATTCAAAATAGACACGCAAACCGTGAAAATAAATTATTGACTTGAATGTATACAATTTATATTATCCAGGACGCATGAGCGGCAGCTAAAACGTATAGCTCTGTTCCCGGCCGATAGATGGAGCCGTGAAGTGGAGATACAAGCGGGACTAAATCCAGTGGCGATGTCATTATGGGTAACTCTTGTGGAGAGCAGATCCTCATGTGCAGTGCATTCCCTAAATCTTCGTAGCAAAAAATCTTTTCAATGATTTTCGCACGAAAATTGGTAGTTCTCGGGGGAATTGAGCTGGAACTGGTTGGCCTTTCCTGTGTGTGAATGATTAAGTTTTTTGGTGAAGTGAGAAGGGTGAGGGGAAGAAGAGAGAAAGATAGAGAGGGGGAAGGCCAACCAGTTGCAGCAAAATCCCCCCGTGAACTACCGGTTTTCGTGCGAAAATCATTGAAAATAAAAATTTAAGGAGAGACATCTGGGCAAGTTGGTACGGTGACATGATGAATAAACAGCGCTAAAGACTGGGACGGAGAGCAAGCAGCAAACAGGCCGGACGCTGCCCTGTTTGCTTCTTGTTCTTCTTCCTAGTCTTTAGCGCTGTTTATTCAAGATTTAAGGAATGTACTGCCTATGAAGATTTGCGCTCCACAATGGTTATCCGTAATAACTTCTTCACTAGATTTAGTCCCACTTCTATCTCCACTTCAAGGCTCCAGATATCGATCGATAACGTAAAGAGCTATGCATTTTAGCTGCCGCTAATGCGTCCTGGAGAATATAAATTGTATATATTGTTATCAGTAATTTATTTTTGCGCTTTGCATTTGCCTATTTTGAATTTTTCACAAAATTCCAACATTTTCGCTGCTGTTCTCCGTATTTACTTTCTCCACCAAAGGAAATTCAACCTTTGTCGAAGATCCCCGTGAGAGAGCTTGTTCTTGATATATTATTGAGTGGTGGCCTTCTTTAAGCCCAGGGATAACTGATGCAATAAGCCCTGCGATCGTGCGCAAGCAGGCGATAGAGGGGATTGTCGTACAGGCACGGATACCTTTAAGCATAGGAGAGCAGTCAGGTTACACGGACATGCAGGTTTGTATTCAGCTTGTTGAGTCGTAATTTTTATCTAGCTGGCGAAAAATTCATATTCATCACGGCGTGGGGCAGTGCCGCGCAGCGCGGTATACTGTGCGATGCGATGCGTTGCGATGCGATGCGATGCGATGCGATGCGTTGCGATGCGATGCGATGCGTTGCGATGCGATGCGATGCGTTGCGATGCGTTGCGATGCGATGCGATGCGATGCGATGCAATGCGATGCGATGCGATGCGATGCGATGCGATGCGATGTGGTGCGGTGCGATGCGATGCGATGCGATGCGATGCGATGCGATGCGATGCGATGCGATGCGATGCGATGCGATGCGATGCGATGCGATGCGGCGCGGTGAACTGAGGTTCGGTGCGTAACATACCAAAGCCGCACATGCACCATGAGAGACGCCGTAGAGGAGCGCTCCAGATTAATTTCTGTCATCTGAAGCTTTTTAAAGTGGCAAGACACTGCCCAGCACACGGCACTCTTCGCACTTCGCCTCTATTGAAAGGCGCCCGCCGTGACCTCAATTCACTTTTGCAACCTTGGGCTCAGCACCCAAGCGTCAAAACAAGCGCTAATATCGTATCCACTGTGCAATAAACACGTTCTCTACCCACGTGCAGCATATTGCACTTGTGCATTAATTCTAAACCTTTTCCATATTCTCGCTCGTATTACGTGCCCATTGAATTCACGGACCGCAGATTTACTTTTTTTTTTTTTGCTTCCAGATTTTTTGTATTTTCAGCGCTCCTCTCCTAACTCTGTTCCTTCCCAATTAAAACCCCACCCCAATGCAGAGTAATATTGTCGCATCTTTCGTACGCCGGCTAAAATGCGTGCCTTTCTTTAGCCTCTTCTGGCTCGAATTTCTTTCTCTCAACAAAAAAATAATAATAATAATTACCGCACCAATTATTCCTTGTTCGCGTTCTGGGAACGTGAAAACCAACCTTGATATCGTTTGCAACCGCGGAGCGCATTTCGTAGGTTTGTCGCGAAAACGAGGCAACGGGCATCAAACGTTGAGAATAAACTACGGAGGTTTACCTCGGTTACACCTAGTTATCCGTGCGAGCATAAACTTTGTTAAGCATTGATACACATCAGCCATTTTACATATCTTACCGCTGCACATCTTACTGCGGTACTCACCAATAAGGTTGAAACTTGGAGGCCAAAGAAAACGGGTCTACATAAGCTGAGGACAACGCGAAGAGCTATGGAATAGGAAATGGTGGGTGTAATGGAGATAGGAAGCATGAAGAGTCGGTCAGAGAACAAACTAGAGTTGATGCAATTTTAATAGAAATCAAGAAGAAATCGGCAGGACATGTAATGCGAAGAGAGAACATCCGATGGTCGCTAAGGGTAACATATTGGATTCCAAGGAATTAATGAAAACGTAGCAGAAGCGGCAGAAAGTTCGATGAGCGGATGAGGCTAAGAGCAAGGGTGAAGTAGATACCTTTAGCACTGGGTTAGTTGGTGGAATGCTTATAGTCCGGCTGATGATGACGACAGCCTGACGCTTCGGTCGAAGTATTGACGCACTTGAACCGTCACGTAGCTGATGTATATGCATGGCGAGATCTAGACGAGCGACCAAGCCCCGGCGGAGCAATTGTTGAACCCCACGCCTAGTCACGAGGGCCGTGCACGTTAAGGAAGGTGTTCAAAATTTCTGTAGCCGTTCACTACGGCGTCTCTTGGTTCAAGGCAAAACGGGCCACTGAATGACCTTGGGAGTTGAAGCACGAAAATAGAGCTCACGCTCCAAAGTTTATTAGAAACCGTTTACTTAAAGCAGTTCCTCATTTTTCTTGGACGAAGCTAAGGCTCGCATGAAATGCGCACTTGTGAAAAAGTTATTATTCTTCCCTCTGAAATGCAGCGCAATATTATTTTGCAGCGCTGCTGTTTCTCAGTTGCGGTTGACCACAGTCCCGCTGTCGTGAGAGCGCAGGGCTTTCTCTTCAAGCGATGACACCTGTCCTTCGCGCGACGCCCATATTCCACAAAATGTCTTTTGGTACATCTAGATAAAGTGTCTGGTAACTAACATAATGCGATCGATTATTAAGGGGAAAACCTTATATATTTTATTAGCAGCAAGAGCCGTCGCCGGAAATTGTACGCAGAATTTGCCTGCAGATTTGTGGCCGGAAGTCGCGGTCCCAAAAGTCCACGTGACGTCTTACGAAGGTGTATGTT
Source organism: Amblyomma maculatum (assembly GCF_055883805.1). Taxonomy (NCBI): domain Eukaryota; kingdom Metazoa; phylum Arthropoda; class Arachnida; order Ixodida; family Ixodidae; genus Amblyomma; species Amblyomma maculatum. Next base: position 106,826,938 of record NC_139345.1, on the reverse strand, counting down.
TTCGTTGGTCATATGTCATCGTTGGTAGGGTAATCCTGTCATTTAGCATAATAATCACTCATATGACTTCGTAACAAGTCGTACAAACTATTACTAGTCATGTGTTGTTATGACACATCATGAAGCTCAAATGTATAAAGGTGGAAAATGGCTTAGGTAACGTCATGTGAGTAATGTGTAACTTCATAATAATTATGTGGCGTCATGACTTTCATGATATCAAGTGGAACGTGATGAAGAATGACTTAAAAAAGTGACGACATCACATTAGATATATAACGAAGAAGTGTCACGTCATTAAGAATGACTTGCAAGAAATAATGGCGTCACACTGTAGTCACGTGATTCATGGGGACTTGCAAAAAAGTGATAACGTCACATCGGAGTCATGTGACAAAGTACCACGTAATTCATGATCTCAAAAAAGTGACGGCGTCACAGAGTAGTTGCGTGATAAAGTGCCACGTGATTTCGGGTTATTTGCAAAAGTTGTGACGCCACGCAGGAGTCACGTGACAAAGAAGTGTCGCGTGATCAGGATGACTTGCAAAATACATGGCATCGCTACGGAGTTGCGTGATAAACGAGTGTCATATGATTCAAGATGTCTTGCAAACAAGTAACAATCTCACACCGGAGTCACGAGACGTGTCACGTGATTCATGATGACTTGAGGATTCAAACGACAACGGCTTTAGGGGTCTATAAAAGAATACGCTGCCGCTTGCCGAAACCGTCGTGAGCGTCGTCGCGCGTGCAGTGCTGCTCGCCTGGAGTGGACGTGGCGGAGACTCCCTGGCCGTCGCTGTGGGAAGACAGTCGCATGAAGCCAATAACTTTCGGCCCCCGTGTCGATATTGTTGTGTCTTGTACCATGACTGTAAATACTGTATAAATTGACTTTTCGTTCACCTCACCTTGTGGACTCGGAGCCTTAATACCTGGACACGGGCCAGAATCGTGACGATGGGAAGGGCTGATATTCTTCACGTGGGAATTAGGACAACCTCTGCTTGTTTCCACGATAGATATGGCATAACATATACACGATCGTAGAGACGGTAATAAGGGCCTACAAGAAGCCCCACCGTGCATTCGCCTGCGTTATGCCGAAGCAACGCTTCCGCTTCAGACCTCTCGGCCATTATTGCTAAACAACTAATGCAAATGAGCTTTCGCAGATTAATGAGGTCAGCCAGTAATCTTCGCTATCTTCGCTCTTATTCATTTTTATAACTGCGTATTTGGCTGGCAGACTAGCCTAAGGTATAGTTAAGCCCATATCTGTTATTAGATGCTGTTCTTGACTTGTATCTTACTATAGAACTGCGCACGCGTTTCACCACGACGTGTGAAGAACATTTAGAGCAAATTTGAAGCTACGCGTGCTGTAAGAAAACAAATACGTATTTTTTGTTTATTGCGCAAAGTCAAGCTTGCCTAGCAAGAGCAATTTTTCGCACCAAAACCTATCAACTTTTATTTATTTATTTTATTTTTTATTATTATTTATGGGAAGGGAAAGGCGCTTCTGTTTTCAGTGCAAATGAAGAGGTGGAGAGACAGACATATAAGTGGAGTGTTGCTCAGGAGCATAGGAAACGCGCGTTGAAAGAGCATGCCCACGGAGTGCAAACACGTTGCGACTTAGTGCCAATACCCGACGGCGCGTTCCTGTTGCCATGCAGGTGCGATGTACTATTCCGCATAGGGTAAGTGCAGGTGGAGATTTTGGAATTGGGAGTGCTTCGCGAGGTTTACTCAGAAATGCAAGTATGCCTGAATCTTATCCCACTAGCACAAGGAGAGTGTCTTCCTTTCTTTCCTTTTTTTTTCTTTTTTTTTAGGGGGGGATAAAAACAAATCGCGAAAACGCAATGTCTACAGCACTTATATACGCGCTATCTGGATACAAGTTTTCGCAGAGGTGATATCCGCGGACGCTGTTCGATGGAGGCGAAAGGGTAGGCGGCTGTGTGCTGTGCGATGTCAGTGCACGCTAAAGAACCCCAGGTGGTCTAAATTTCCAGAGCCCTCCACTATGGCGTCTCTCATAGCCTGAGTCTCTTTGGGACGTTAAACTCCCTAAAACCAAGCCAAACTACCTGTGTGGCGCGCGAAGGAACAGGTTTCTGAGCAGCAGAAGACCACGGAACGCTGTTTATTTAGATATTATTTTCTTTACTGTTATTTTCATGGAACAGCTAAAAGGGGGCAGGGCGGCAGTTTCCACTATTACAGAGTAAACTTAATGCATTCAATATGCATCTAACGAACATTGTACGCCTGAACACTAAATCGTTGCAAGCGTCTAATTCCTTGTAAGACAGAAATGCTCAAAACTTCGTGATCACAATTAATGTTCACTGCGTTCATTTTAATATTCATAAATGTTCACTTTAGATATGCACTAAAGGAGTTTCGGCGTTTTGATAGAAGGCACTGTGTGGGAATTTGTTTCCAATGCATCGAATCCGAACATAGTGCACACTCTAATTGCCGAGAAACTCAAACTCTGTTACAATAAAGCATATCCGTTCATCACTAGAAACACGTATTATAGGAACAAAATAAGGAAACCAGATTAGACCAGATAGGCCAGAATAAACATACACCTAAACTATACCATTCATTTATAAGAACCCGAACGGCAGTAAACTTGTAGAATTCAAAAAATATCGTAACCGACTTGATAAATAAATTAAGCAAGCTAAGTTAGGTTACCACGCCAAGCTGTTCACCCCTGTTTCCAATAACCCCAGAAAAATTTGGCAAGAGGCCAGAACATCACGCACTGCAGTCCTCGTACTGGAATTACTGAAGTTACTTCGCCACACGGAAACCTTAGTGACGGTATTGCCATCGAGACCCTTAACAACAATTCCGAACACAACGGAAAATATACCACGGCTTGCCCACCTGCACCAGGACTTCTTACCATGCCCGACACACGAGCAGTGAGAGGCGGCCCTGACCAGCGACAACCTGGACCAGCAAGCCTGGATTATCCAGCTAGTCCGCAAGTCAGCTGCTGCCAGCGGAGCCCTGGACTAGGGGCACCGACCACCCAGCTCCTGCGAATTTTTACTGATTATATGCTCATTAAAAGTTCTCTCTCTCTCTCTCTCTCTCTCTCTCTCTCTCTCTCTCTCTCTCTCTCTCTCTCTCTCTCTCTCTTACCGAAACCTGTCATTCTAAACTCATTGGAAATGCCGCCAACAACACTGCTTGAAGTTGAGCGGCTTATAGAAAATCTTGATGATTACGCAGCGGCCGGTTTAGATGATGTTAGGGCAATTCCTGCAAAGTATATCTCCGATTTAATATACACCGTTCTGACTCATGTTATTGATAGTGCGCTTGAGACATGGATATTTTCTGATGAAACTCAAATTACCACGTGCGTGTCCAATCCATAAAGGTGTGAGTGAACAACTTCCGGCCCATACGAAAGCTCCCCCTTTTGTCTCAAGTTCTTGAGGGTGTTATGAATGCTAGACTCTAAGGCTTCGTAACAAAACATAAGATAATCAATGAGGCACAATACGGATTCCAAAAGAATGAATCAACTGAACAGGGATTACTAAACATAAAGAACGAAATAATACATATTTAACATAGTTTTGATATGTTAAAACTTGGCACCGACTGGATGGTGCTGGTGTTTTGTTTGGCGTGTTCCGCCTTCGTAATCTGTACCCTGTATCGCTCCTATCTTGGTCCTGACCGGACTGATAGTATCTCTAATAAATAAATAAATAAATAAATAAATAAATAAATAAATAAATAAATAAATAAATAAATAAATAAATAAATAAATAAATAAATAAATAAATATTGTCGAATGAAGACTGTATACACAGCAGGTATACATTTCTCGATCTACGAAAGGCCTTCGACTCGGTGGATCATGCAATATTGTTAATGATGCTTTACGACTAAGGTGTACGAGGTGTTTCATTAGACCTAATCAAAAATTATTTAACTAATTGTTCCCGATATGTTGCCATAAATAATGCATGTTCGTTTATTAAACGTAGTGTATGGCGTACCGCAAAGGTCAATTCTTGAGCCAATATTGTTCAACCTAAATAACATCTACAGTATACCAAGTTCACGAAAATTAATTATGTACGCAGATGATACCAACCTCTTTTTTTTTTTAGGCAGATCACTAATTACATTTCAGGACACAATAAATAACTACTTCAACTCACTATCCTTGTGGCTAGTTGTTAACAAATTACAGTTAAATAAAAAAAAACAAATAAGTAATCTTTGCACAAATAAATAAGCCACGATATTGTAAAATCGTCATATATTTCCGCAATAAGATGTTAGGTCAGGTAACGGCGAAAAAACGTTTGAGCGTGTGGTTTCAAGATAACTTATCTTGGAACCCTCTAGTCAGCCGTCTAGCAGGGGACTCGAGGCGAGCAGTTGGTTTCCTCTATGAGACAAATGATCTCGTTCTCTTTGGTTGAAAACAATGTTGTACTACACCCTCTTCTACTCTCGGTTGTCCTACTGTGCACTGGTGTGGAGAACCACCACAACCCAAGATTATAAGAAGTTAATTTCATTGCAGAAAAAAAAAAAAACACCGAGAATATTTGAAAACTTCTAAGGCAAGCCTTATCTTCTTCCATTGATACATCCGCTCCTTTCAAAACGTTTATGAGCTCTTACAGTACATAACGAACAGCAAGCTATATAGAGCTTCAGATACAAAGCCAAGTTCACAGCATTGTCTTCGCAGAGATCTAAGAAGGACACCTGCCACAAGAACTACGGACGTCGACGCAGGGTCTACCAGATATCGTTTTTGTTGAATTACTTGTAAATTTTAACAAACCTGCCACCCAAATGTTTTTAAAGCCCTTTTGCTTAAATATGACATCACACTTGTACAGTTCCTGTGACATTATATTGCTTGTTCCCATTCGCTGTAATAAAAATGCACGTGCTCTATTATTTATTTTTTTGCGAGTGCTCTATACTGTCTCATTAAGCGCCACACATTTTCGCATTAATATTGCCTGTAGCAGTGTGTTTCATTGTTTCGTTAATTGATGTTTGCTTATTGCAAACATATCAGGATGTTACGTCAAATTAACATTCTATACTCTGCCTATGCATTTTTTTTTTTATAGTGTTTGCGAGTCACTCAGACTGATGTGACGAAATTTCTGTTTGTGTTTTGAATTGCTCTTCTTGAATGTTGTTAGACTGCTTTCCTTAGGCTACCCGCTGATTGTCATCTGGAGCGAAAGCCTCTGTCAGGCACTCTACACTTTAGCTTTCGCTCCAGTTTTCTGTAACGGAAAGAAACAAATAAAGAAACAAACAAAATGGCAATAGCGAACTTTGATAATCACGTTCCAGCTTATTAGCAAAATATTTTAATTGGAACTGACATTGCTGCTGGGAAGAGCATTCTATTCCTTTATTTTCCTAAACTGCACTTCTACGTGTTAGTCCTGGAAAATATTGGAATTACCGGCTGCTTAGTATGTCTCGTTCTTCTGGGAATAGATGCGTTGAGTTTTACAGAAAAGCATTTATGAAACAGTGTTAAACGGCTAATCTTTCTACGCGTTCCCAGTGTTTGAATATTGTTTATTAAAGCAGTTGGAGAGTCTGTAACGTAACTTGAGGCAAGCATTAAAAATAACCATAAATATGGTTACGGCGAATCTGAAACTGAAGCAATCTTGTTGAGAGTAGTCGAAGCAAAGCCATAAGTGTGTGAGGCATAGCATACTGCATTGGTTCGGAATAGCTCCTGTCACCAGTGCACCAACTATCTGTGAGATGTAGCGTTTGTCTTACTCTATTATTTTGTTTTCTATTTGTATCGCGAATTGTAGCGTTACTGGTGTATTTTCTTTGTTTACGATGCCATGGTTCTTATTTAATTTCTTACTATGCCAAAATACATACTTGTGATTTTTTGTTTTTTGTTTTTTTTTTTTTGGGGGGGGGGGGGTAAAAATGACTTTGTTCATCCTCCTGCCATTGATGTGTGACCTGAGGTGAGGCCTCGTCAGGAAATATCCCACCAGCTTCTTCCTTTCGCCTCATCCCGTGGGCATGTTCTGTGTCCACATGTATCATATCCGAATAAACTGATCTGATTTGATCACTATGCAAATAGATTGGCGTGTGCTAGGATGGAAGGAGGAGGAGAAGGAGGTAATGAAATTAGAATTATACATGTAAACGGTAGTCATACAAAGAGGGATACTGGGCGTATATTGCTCAAATGCATTTTGTCGATCAGGCATTAGAGAATCCCAGTTTCTGTAGAAGTATAACATTGAAAATGTTTGGATAGGAATTTAGAGGGTTTGTATAAAACGTATCGGGAAGGTTTTCGGAAAAAAAGATTTAATTAAGATGTTGGTATAATGCCACAAAAGTCTTCAAGCTGCATCCCTTGAGCGTGGACATACATTTTCCAACGGCTTTTTCATGACTCGAAAGCGGATTTCGAAAGGCCCTTAAAGGCTATCATGAAAGCATCTTTGATGGCGCTTAAGGTCCCATGGAGGTGTGCTTTGAGGAAGGATTTCCCTTTTAAAAATAGGCAATAGTCTGTTGGTGTCAAGTCGGGTCTCTAAGGGGGTTGAGAAATAGTCGTGAGACCATTTCAGGTAGTCGCTGACCTTGGTGCAGGTGTGGCTGCTTGCTTTGTCGTGATGCTCTTGCTCATCCATGAAGAGCTTCGGGACGTGTTTAGCCCATATTTTTCACATCACCAAGTTTTCAGGGATAATACTGTGCACTGTCACCTCATCCATGCTAGTTTCATCCGCGATCATCCACACACCTAAAACGACGGTCTAAATTCAGCACTTCATGTGGACGTTGCACGTTGTTGTTGGCTCTTGGCGTCGACAGCCATACAGCGCGGGACTCGTTCTCCACACTCTCTCTTCCATCTGTTAAGAGCTTGTGTCACTTAAAAGCTGCAATTTGTGACTTACTTTTCTCTTTGAACACTTGGTGACTCATGCCTAACGTCTCCGTACTCGATTTTTCCAGTCCAACACAAAATTTGGTGGTGCACCGCCTTTCCACCATTCGTTGCATTTTGCTCTTGCGCACACACACTCACTTAACAGGGGTCGACTAAAAGGATGATCTAGCCTGAACGAACGCTCGTAGACGACTGGCGCTTGGCACGTCCTGAAGGACACATACCCCAACACCAAGCATGCGCGGTGTAAGCGCGCTGCGACGTACAGTCAGGTCAGGAAAAAATTGTTCCCGATGCTTCTTATACAGACCATGTAATAAACTATTGATACATACATCCTTCGTTTCATGCCAACTGACCCAGACTTTGCGTTCGACTAATTTCTAAAAAAAAATACGTTTGATTTCATAACCATGAAAATATGTAACAGATGTAACGACGACAATGAGCCTACGCGGCACATCGTGGCACAGTGCTAATAAACCTGCATTACACAGCCTGTTTTTGAGAAAAAAATATTTCCTGTTTTGGCCGTCAACTTAATTTTACAAATGGCAGCAAAACTTGGTCTAACAAATCAACTAAAGAAAAATTAAATATTTAACATGTGACCATATCGAACATTTGTACGCGAATAAATGACGTCAATCTTTCATGCATAAAAATGCAGTAAGTGAATGTGTTTTAGTTTCATTAAAAATGTCCAAAACTATCAAAAAAATGCAAAAGATTCAGAAGAAAGGTACAAAACTATGAATTTTTTATCAAATCTTTTCTTTCCATGGCAGTCTTTCCACATTTCCCAGAAGGCAAAGAAGCCGATAAAAATACTTCAGAGATAGAATACATGAGCCGCTTAAGAAAAAAAAAAATCTAGATCTGAGAAAAGCTGGTTTTTGGGTCTTATCCTTCCTTGCATCTAATAGTAAGATTTTCTTAGTAAAAAAATAGGAAATCAGTGCGTTGCACAATATAACTCTTTAACTAACACTTTTTGAAATAATCGAGAAAATACTTCTACAAGTTGCTCACCCATGCTTTACTAGTACTAACCATGCTACTACTACTAACACGACGGCCCCGCAGCGGTGGCTCAGTGGTGAGGACGCTTGACTGCTGAGACCAAGGACACTAGATCAAAGACCAGTCGCTGTGACCGCTTTTCGATGAAGACGAAAAGCAAGGCGCCTGCATGCTGTGCGATGTCAGTACACGGTAAACAACCCCAGGTGGTCGAAATTATTCCGAAGCCATCCACTACGGCATCTCTCATAGCCTGAGCCGCTTTGCGACGTTAAGCCCTACCCAGTAAACCAAACCAAACCATACTGTATTGTGGTGCTGCTCCGTGCCTTCTCTTCGCTGCAATGCATGATAAATCCAGCTGCAAATGGTCACGTAACAGCGTTATAATGTGCTTTAAATGTATGTTCCTGATGCTTTGCTGTCGAAAGGTTGGTTGACGTGTTCATATACATCTCGACACCTCACCTTAGGGAAGCTGAAATGATTTAGAGCAGCACTACTATTCAGGTTCAAGTTCGGATTTCGTCTTGCTGTGTCCGAATAACCTTGAGTGAAGACATACCTCGCCTTCCTTTCCCCGGAAATCAACTTAAACAAAAATAATCCAGAAACGCGCAATGAAAAGGCGACGTGACCTTGGCCTAATCTATGACTGATGGAATAGTGGCTGCTCCTGACCCTCCGGGGCTAGGAATTTAGAGGGATCATCGCCCTTTCCGGCGGAGGCTCCTTGCCACCACCGGTGTATCTCTCTGTATCTGTTGTGCATGCCATCATTGCACTCGTCGTTGCTTCTGTGGTGAAAAATGGTTGTTGCGACGCGGCATGCACAACAGATACAGGCGACGCGCGTCTCCTTTTACTTTATTTCTTTTTTCTGTCATCTTTCTTAATTCTCCTCTTCCCGCACGAGGCAGCGGTGGCTGCTCACCTACAGCCAGTTGGCAGGCCCATGTATTTCCTTCTTTATATAGTCGCAACAAGCTGAATAAATTTAGGTGTCCACAAAAAAGATACTGCGCCTTCCTTTACCAAACACCAACCCGCCGTGGTTCGACTTTACTATTCTGAAGGATGCGGGAGCGGATCCCGGCCGCTTTTCGGTGGAGGCGAAAAGCAAGGCGCCCGTGTACTGTGCGTTGTCAGTGCACGTTACAGAACCGCAGGTGATCGAAATTTCCGAGCCCTCCACTACGGCGTGTTTCATAGCCCGAGTCATTTTCGGACGTTAAACAAGCCAGACTGAACAAACATTTACCAAAAACCAACTTAAAACAAAAAATGCAAAAGGAATCCCGGCGTAAAAAAAAAAAAAAAAAAAAAAACGGTGTTAAAGGCGCTATCGCGTCTACTCATAAGGCGAAACTTCAGCGTCAACCAATCTAAAAAAAATTAGTTAAGCCTGGAAATTACGAAAGCAATGTCCGCTTGACTACGCAAAGTGTTTCGCTTGTGGTGGTGTACATTGCTAATCTCCTGTGTACCCAAGAAATGAAAGGCATATTTTTTCCGAAGTCTTCATATAGCTATACTGAAGAAACCGGCGAGTAGGCGCTACTTTTATTCTGTACACCCCAATAACGCACGTCATACCACACGCTGCAACACACACATCCATCACCGCAGCAAGGCCTGCAAGCTCTTGCAACTTGTATGACGTCAATCGCTTGCCGCCGTTCGCAGGTGGCCGGCCGGCCGTGGAGCGTAGCTGCGGCGCGCTGAAAAGCTGACTTGGTCCCCCGTCTCTCGCTCTGGTATGGCGTCATTAGTCACGTGACCGACCATCGCTGCCGCTCGACCGTGGAGCACGGCGCGCCGAAGAGCCGACTTGCTACCCCGTCTCTTGCTCTGGTATGACATCAGTAGTCACGCGACCGACCGTTATGGCGCGCTGAAGAGCAGACTTGCTAACCTGTCTCTCGCTCTGGTATGACGTCAGTTGTCACATGACCGACCACCGACCGTGAAAGGTAGGCACCGGTACGGCGAAAAGGCGAAACCTGGCGTAGTATTGTTTTCGCAATAAAATAGTCTCCGACCAAACCGTTGCGCTCGCGGGTAAAGCGATTAGTTCCGCATGTCAGACAACTTTAAATGTTGTTGTTGTTGCTGCGGCTGTAGGAAGAAAGAAAAGAAAATGCACGGGCACACTACTGGCTCTGTAGCTGAGCCAACTCCGCTGCCTCGTGCGGACAGAAGAGAAAATAGAGAAAAAAGGACAATGAAGAGGGAGAGAAAGACGCGCGCCGCAACAACGGCCGTCGTCCATCACCGAAGCAGTGGCGGGTGCAATGACGGCCTACAACAGATAAAATTCGGTGGCTGGCTAGCCCCCGCCGCAATCGGCGTTGACCTACCGTCCCAGCCCCGTAGGGCCAGGAACTGGCACCTTTCACCACCTCCCCAACTTTAAATCCGCATCGTGTAGTAGAAGCCCTTATGTGGTAATTTTAAAGCTCAGCCTCAATGCCCAACCTTCGAGTGTATATGTAAGCGGTAGCAAAGCGACTGTTTATCACTGTGTAGCCGATTTCGAGTAATTGGTTAATTGCAATAAGAAATTGAACTTTACGCTGCAACATCGAGTCTTTACGCTACAACATCGAGAATCGCCTTTGCGTAGCTTTATCTCGTGCGATTGCACTACATTAATTTCAGGTCGTAATTATTTATCGTTAATTAGTTAATCGTGGTTAAGAATTATACCTTGTGCTGCAATATCATCATATATTGTTGAAATGGTCTCGGTGAGTAGAATCCGAAAGCAAACACCACGCAAAGTCATGCAAAATCGAGCTATCATTTGTTTAACTCGGTTCCAACCATTGTTAAACTGCTGCCATTGTTCTTTTTTATGAGCGCTGCTACTGACGCTGCTACAGCGGAGGTCCAGTGTGGGAAAGGCGATGAGGAACCAGCAATGCAGGATGTGAAGTCGTTACAAACTGCGCTACGTAGGAGGATACTTGTACCCAATTTGGAAGGTCGATTTCCGGCTGTGGGTTTCGAACCAACCATCTCCGGCCTGAACCACTAGGTCACGGCGGCCGAATTTTCACATTTTCAACGGCTTCGCCCACGTGCTCTCATGCGTCATCTAATGCCGCTAGGAAAAGTTCCGTGAGCCATTCAATCTTTGGCTTAGTGCATTGCTTAGGCTGCAGGATGTGGTTGGTTTAAACCCACAGGTAAAATGGGTGCAAGGGTCCCCCGGCCCGGCGCCTGGCTTTCATAGGGGCGTGCGCTTGGAAGAGGCTCCGCAAACTCCGCTACATCCTTTCGGGGGCAAAACTAGTTTCGAACACTGCAGCCTGCGAAGATGGTTCGATCTGCCATGTCTCACGGGGTTCAAAATTGAAGTGTCGCATACACGTGCAAAATCAAGGAAGCCTTGACGATTCCAGTGCGAAAACGGTAATCGGCGTGTCTGTGCAAGACACAAATGCTCACTGCTGCACAGCCTGTCTGACTTTGCAAGCAAAATGGCCACATATGGGCGTCTGCCACCCATTAAAAAAAAAAGGTTATGTGAGCCAGTAAGATCCCACCAGGTTTCTCACACAGTATCATGCAAATCGCATATCTCGTACGATGTCATCATTTTCATAAAATATATTCTACAATATACAATAATATTTGAGATTCTATGAGAATTGCAGGCTATTTGTATGAGATTGTATGATAAATTTGTGTGAGATTCTGCCTCACACAAATTTTTCCAGTAGGGACGAGGCGGACTTATGGTTGTCCGATGGCGGAACGAATCACTGACCCATCGGCGCAACTTCGTCCATGACCTTTTTCCCAAGCATTTCACCCCAAAAATGCCGAGCACCAGACCGAGAGAAATCTTGTACCCGTTGAAAAATCGACGGATACCTGGCGGAACCAAGGACCGAACCTGGTACTTCCCGAGTGCGAGGTGGATCTCTGCCACGAAGCCACCATATTTGTTTTGTTTTATTGCGAAAGCAATACTACTCTAGGTTTCGAGCCTTCAGCGTAGAGCGGCGGTGGCCACGTCTTACGTGATGCTGTGACGTCACACCCCACGTGACACTAGGGTGTGGGCTGGCAGGAGCTGCCAACTTGGGTCTCTCGTTTCACATGGGACGGTTATGTCAGATTCAGCATGCTAGGACCCTGGCATTCACGTTACCCTATAGGCCACTAAGGCATGTTCATACGGCTTGGTTAAAGCGGGTCTTTATATGTGGGCTGAGGAAGAAGAAAAAGAGAGGAGGAGGAAGAACATTTATTTCCGCCGAATATGGTGCAGCAGCCACCTACGAGTCCGCACGCAGGCGTCCGGGGAGGCAGTCTGTCACACCGCGGCCAGAGGACACCCGGCCTCGTCTAGGAGAAGAGGTCTTCAGCCTCGGCCGCCAGGCGGACGGCGAATCGCTGTGTTTTTTCGTCGGAGCTTCTTAGCGTGGTCTCCCATTCATCGCTAGTTTTAATCGCGTTGCGCCCTGGGGCACGAACGCATCTCCATATTATATGATCTAATGTTGCCACGTGGCCGCAAAATTTACAAATTTCGGTTTCTGCACCGTCCCTCTTCCGCCCTCTGGCGCCCGTCCAACTCCTCCACAGGGGCGAAAAGAAATTTCGAGCTTGGAGTCTTCTCCAGTCATACGATTCCTTTTTACTCAGAGATCTAACCGGTGGCGGATATATCCTCCGGTCTTTCTTCAAGTTGTCCGTTACATCCCTAAAGGTACCTATACATTCTTTGGTTTTAGATGTTGTGGAGGCGTCCGCAGCACCCCGAGGTAGCGAGGAGCGGGCGAGCATGTGGGCAGCCTCGTTGCCGGCGAGACCGGCGTGTGCTGGGGTCCAGATTATGGTCACGCTTTCGGCGAGAGACGACTCGTTCAGAAGTTTTGCAGCACGATTGCTGACTCTACCCTTGCTAAAATTTCTAACCGCCGCTTTGCTATCGCTGATGACGTGTTTCACGCCTGGTCGTGCAATGGCAATGGCTATTGCAATCTCCTCCGCCTCTACCGGCGGTAGATCTCGATTTCTTTCTATTCCTATGGCGATCCCAGTGTCCAATAGGGCGACCGAGGTTACGTCGCCTTCTTTCCCGATCGCTGCATCGGTGTAGGCGACCGATCCCGGCGGGAGTTTGTCCAATTTGTTAGCGAGGTGCTTAGCTCTGCTTTTTCTCCTCCCCTCGTCGTGTACGGGGTGCATGTTCTTCGGTATGGGCGAGACGTATAGATGCTTTCTGATTTCTCGATCTATGCTTTCTCTGACACTTTCGCCTTCCCCGGGCGCTAGTAGGTTTACCCAATCGAGGATTTGCCTACCCGCCGCCGTTCCTGCGAGTCGCTCTCTCTGGGACAGCCTGACCGCCGCAGCCAGCTCTTTCCACTCATTATGCAACCCCATTTTCTCTAGAATGTCGTTAGAAGTAGTTATGGGGAGTCCTAGAGCGCACTTCGTGCATCTCCTAATTATGGTGTTTAATTTGTGTTCTTCGGTCTTGTTGATATTTAGGAATGGAGTCGCGTAGCACATTCTGCTCGTGACAAAAGCTTGTACGAGTCTGAGTCTACTAGCCTCCGTGAGACCACTCCTTCTGTTGGACGTCTTCTTAAATACTCTGACTACGAGCTCCGCCTGATCTTTTAATTTCTTCATCAGGCTTTTGTTACTACCCCTGCGGTTGATAATCATACCTAATATTCTAATTTCATCTACTTTCCGGACTTCGTTTCCGTTGACTTTAATTTTGATATCTGGAGTTATCTTCCCACTACTGCTGGTCATTACCAGAAGCTCCGATTTTTCTGGCGAACAGCATAGACCTACGTCCTCTGCGTGATAGCTGATTATATTTGCTGCCTCTTGGAGCCTGGATGTGATGTACGAGTCGTTCCCTTCGCACATCCAGACGGTCACATCGTCCGCGTAGATGCTTAGTTTTAAGTCATCGAGATGGCCAAGCTTACTGGGGAGCTTCCTCATTACGATGTTAAAAAGGAAAGGTGAGAGCACAGCTCCCTGCGGAGTGCCTCTGTTACCCAGCGGGAACTCCTCCGAACATAAGCCCTGAAAGCTGATGATCGCCGTCCTGTCTCGCAGGAATGATCTAATATAGTTGTAGGTTCTTTCGCCTACTCTAAGCTCAGCGAGCCCGTCGAGAATGGCGTCGTGACTGACGTTGTCAAAAGCTTTCTTAAGGTCTAAGCCTAGAATAGCTTTCGTATTTTTTTTCCTGAAGTCTCTGACAACATCGTTATGTAGTCTGAGCATGGTATCTTGCGTACAAAGGCCGGGCCTGAATCCGACCAATTCAGCCGGCCACGCATCATTCTCTTCGGTGTATTTGGTTAGCCTCCTCTGAATAACTTTCTCAAGTAGTTTGCCTACGCAGGATGTTAGCGATATTGGGCGGAGATTCTCCAAGCCCGGTGGTTTTCCCTGCTTGTGGATTAGGGTGATCTTAGCCCTCTTCCACTCTTGGGGTACTTGACCACTCTCCCACACCTGATTTAAATATTTGGTTAGGGCATTGATCGATTCGTCGTCCAGATTTGCGAGCATCTTGTTATTAACGAGGTCCGGCCCGGGGGCCGAGCGTCTTTTTAGGCCGTGCAGCTCCGCTCTGACTTCTGCCACTGTTATGGACGCGTCAAGCTCGCTGTTCGCCGGTCCGTTGTAATCTCTGTAATGCGCTGTGGCGGGGGGAGCTACGTACATGGACTTGAGCTTGTCAATGAGCTGTTTGTCCGTACCCTTAAAGTTATACCTCGCCTTGACCTGTTCTATATTGGCGACCGTTTTGGACTTAGTCGGGTCTATCAGGAACCTGAGCAGTTGCCACGTCTTGGCCCCATTCATGGTGCCCTCCATCTCGTCGCATTTGTTATCCCAACGTTGCGACTCGAGTTTCCGGGCGTATTTTTCTATTTCGACGTTGTGTCTGGCTATCTCTCTCCTGAGATTGCGGTTCCACTTTTGCTTTTTGAGCTTCTTCGTTAGCTCTTCTTTCTTTTTGAACATGCCGAATAACCTGCTATCCATCGCCTCAGGCAGAGCTTTGCCTTTAATTTCTTTGGTGGCCTCGTTGACATGGGTAATTAATTGGGCGGCCCAATTTTGAATGCACTCTATATCTCCAATTTCTTCCCGTTCTCTGATCTGTCTGAATTTATCCCAATCCACTTGGGTTTCCGTCCGACACACAGCGCGCTTAACGCTCACTTTCCTACTTAGTTCTACCTCTAGCACGTAGTGGTCGCTACCTAGATCCTGATGCTTGTTCGTCCACTTGACTATGCCAGTTCTATGGCAGAGAGTCAAGTCCGGGTTTGTGTCCGCTGACACACTGTTGCCCACCCTCGTCGGGCATCTAATGTCGTTAGCGATGTAGAGGTTTAACTCAGTGATATCTTCCAACAGCGTTTGACCCTTCGGGCTGCTGGTCGTGTAACCCCATTCTCGATGTCTGGCATTAAAATCGCCGGCTATTATTAGTGGGTTCTTACCTGCCAGGCTAATCGCTCTCTTAAATATCGGGCCAAACCTCGCCTTCGTGCACTTCGGGGAGCTGTACATATTGAGTAGAAATATGCTGCCTCTGTTCTTTTTACCGGTCAGGATTTCCACAAAGACCGTTTCGGTCTCCCTGTTACCTACTTCGTGCTGGACGACGGCGACGTTGTTTTTGACGTACGTCACGACCTGTGTTTTACTTCCCTTCCCGCTATCGTAGCTTTTGTACCCCGAAAGCTTCCATACACCTCGCGTTTCCTGCAGAGCCATTGCCAAAGGCTGTGTGTTCTGGCTAGCTACGTACTGTTGCAAGAGCCATCGCTTCATTGACAACGACCGGCAATTCCATTGCCAAATTTTAGACGTTTTGGGATCCATTATGATTTTGATATTGTATACCCGATGCGTTGCAAAGGGCTTGAAGCATCTTTTCTAGCACTCCAAATCTCGCCTCAAGTTTCTTATTCAGGTTCAATTCGAAGTCTATGATTTCATCCTTGACTAATTTTCTAAAAGCCACGTGCTTTCTGGCTTGTCCAATTACACTAGTGTCATCCGATTTACGTTTCGCAGGTCTAGCCTGATCGATATTCATTTCATCTGAGTCGTCACTGTCCCTGCCACAATTGCTCTCGCTCGCCCCACCGGGGCCCCGTATGACGGGCGGCCTGAGCATCGGAGGTGCCGGTGCAGGTGTAGCTTTTGCCTCTTTTAACTCTTTAATTACCTCGACTAGAGATTTGAGGGTTTCTTTAATCTCTTTGATGTCTTCTTTAATGATTCTGATTTCTTTGCTATGCTCGGCTTGAGTCTGTTGTAATTCCGAAAGTTCCAAGTTTTTTTCTTTGGAGACCCCGCTAGCGAAGCTGACCGACTTACCGCCTGCGTTAACTTCTTCATTCGTCTTTGCTTGTCCGGCCGGCGTCTCCCCGGGCTTCGGCCAGTGGTTCTTGTCTTCCTTGGGTGGCGGTGGTTGTGGCGGCCCCCTGTTCTTGCTCTTGGATCTGGGCTCATCTCTGGTGACGGATGCGCTGGAGTCTCTCGCACGGCCCGTTGTGCCCGCGGCGTCGCCTCTTCCTCTCGATCTGCCCCGGGTTTTCGTTGGCTCTTGCTGCTTGTTTTGAGCCTGGGTGGCTTCTTTCTCTGCTTGTCGGACTTTGAGAATGTGCGGGGTCCGGTACATGCTTCTGCAGCGGTTGTGCCCCAGGGGGTGGCAGCCGCCGCACAGTAGGCATTGCGGCTCGCAGTTTTGTTCGTGCCCCTCCGGTGGATTAAGCATTCTGCACCCTCGGCATCGAGGGCTGGTGGGGTCCGGGCAGACGTCCGACCGATGTCCTAGGTTGCCGCATGCGTAGCACACATCGAATTTCTTTTTGTAGAGGTTGCACCGGTATAGCAATCCGTTGAACCACACCTCTCGCGGGACTTCTTGGTCTTCGAAAATGATGAGCACGGTTTTAGACTTTTTCCCGAGCCTCCTCGCTCCAATGTAGCCAGGGTTATCTCTGAGTCCCTGCCGAATTTCCTCCTCCGTGACGTCCAGCGGAACGTCGTATATGACGCCCTTGCCGCCCTCCGGCATGGCCGCGTGAGCAGTTGCGTCTATCTCAACTGGCCCGATTTTTATGGTCGTAATTTGCTCGTACCGCTTTGCCCTGCCGAGCTCCGGGGTCATAATTAGTAGGGACTGATTCTTCGGGTTGGCGATGAATCTGTCTTCCCCGTTCAGGTTGAGGCCTGCAGCCGTAACCAGGACCTGGCGCAGCTTCGGTCCCGCTTTCCTTGTCAGCTGATCGGCGCCGCCGTGCGGTCGCAGCACTACGCGGAACATCTCCTTCGGTATTTTCGATCTGACCGTGCCTACGGATCTCTCGGCGAGTGACCTTCCTATCGCTTTTTGCCGCGATTTGGCGGCCTCGGTCCCTTCGCTCCCCTTCACGGGTGCCTCCTTCTTCGCTTGGGACGCTGCGTCGCATTCCTTCACATATCTGCCTCCTTGTCGGCGGAACCATGAATTTTCTTCTAAGGCCTCAACCGCCTCCATATTTCCGTCCTTACTAGTGTCAGAGTTCGGCTGGTAGCTCTGATTTTCCTCGCTCTGCCAGTCCATGCCGTCCACGCTCCGAGGGTCTTCCCTCGAGGGCGGCTAGGCCGGACGCTAGGCTTAACTTGGCGGCGTTGTTGCTCCGAACTTCAAAGTATCGTAAAGACCAAATTGGTGGTCCCACCTTTTAGAGAGTTGGTTCCACTTGATCCTCGGGACTTCCGAAAATCGGTCCGAAGTGAGATGTTGCTGGGTGCACCCAAAAGCCGCCGAAAAAGGCCATTAACAGCAGAGCTCGACGTGGCAGCGTCTTCACTCCTCGGCGCCCCCTGGCGGCTGACAAGAAAAAGAGAAGAACGCTCGGTCACCCGCAGCTAATGCTTTCGCTCAATATTTGGTTCAGCAGCGTTGAACCCTTGTAATGTTTTATTGTCCTTATTTCACAAAATCTACACTCTGGCCGATTTTTCAAAAGTAAGTCAATTTACATGTTGTACACATCTATAAAATGTTCAACTTGATCATTCTTTCCAATACACGGATATACTCAGTACATATGACTCTCAGATAGGTCTGATGTGAAAATCACCGTGACGAACGGCCATTCGCCGTTTCCACTCGCTGTGCAAACCTAATAACATTACCATGTCATACGGAACACCGTCATCATTATCCACAGCTAGGAACCGCATTCCATGGAAGTTTAGAGAGAAATATTTGCGCAAAGTTCGCTGTAGGACATCCGAAAAGAGATCCTCAACCCAACACGCTGTAAACACATGTTCAACAGTCTCTGGCTTTCTACGCAAAATACAATTCGCATCCAATGACACAAAATATTTCTTTTTCCGCTATCCATGTCTTCACTGGCAGAACTCCTACTTGCAATTTAAAAAAGAACCGTTTCCACAGCATGCTGTACAGGCATTCCTTTTAGCCGTTTCAATACAATTTGTCCCCGCCAAGAAGAGTACAGTGACCGGTACACGGGCAAGACTACTTCAATATTTGTAGAATCGTTTTCTAGTGACGTTGTTCAAATGTTCCATTGAGAATCGTGTACATAACGACCGTGTTGCTGGAACAATTTCGCCAAATTAACCACGCGTTCCACCAATGACATGACAAGCAGTTGATACAACGAACATTGGCAAAGCTTTTGCCACGCGTAGTTAACAAACTGCACGCAGAAAAGAATCATTTACACTACGTAAGAATAAGGAACGGTTAACAACTTGCTTAATAATCCACCATCGCCTATGCGGTGAAATAACTTCGACTTGTTTTCTCATAACTTGAAGCCCAGCCTTTTATTAATGTTCTAGCGCTAAAAGACTGCCTTATACCTGAAAGTTTTGTACATATAGCTACGTAAGTAGCTCATAGAGGGTCATATTAGACGAACACGTGCGCGCGCAAGAACAGAAAGCGCAGCGCCCCCGGTCAAGGTCGTTCTCCTAACATGAAGTTTGCTGGTATAAGATAAGCAGAAGCTGGTAGATCAGAGAAATAGATGCAGGGTTATAAAAAGGTGTTCGTTTGAAGCTCTCGCCAAACAACTTGCTGGGGCTTGTGAAGACTTTATCCGGTATGGAAACATGATCTAATTTTAGCGCAGGTGGTAACCTAAAACAGGCTGCGCTTGGCCTTTCCTCTATTCCTTCTTACCCTTTATATTTTTCAGAGAAAATAGCGAGCGTAAAACCTTTTGTGCATGTGTTTAGAATGCACGTGTATTTTTGTGTGTGCGTGCGCGCGCGCGCGCGCGTGTGTGTGTGTGTGTGTGTGGGGGGGGGGGGGGGGGGGGGGTAACGTCCCAAAGCAACTCAGGCTATGAGAGACGCCGTAGTGGAGGACTCCGGAAATTTCGACCACCTGGGGTTCTTTAACGTGCACTGACATCGCACAGCACACGGGCGCTTTGCTTTTCGCCTCCATCGAAAAGCGTCCGCGGATATCACCTCTGCGAAAACTTGTATCCAGATAGCGCGCATATAAGTGCTGTAGACATTGCGTTTTCACGATTTGTTCTTACCCCCCTTACCCCCCCCCCCCAAAGAAAAGAAAAAAAAAGGAAATTGATTGATTGAATGTCCTTTATTGAATGGGAAGGCTCATAGCCATGGATGGGGATAAAGGGGAGTAGACATAATCTTCATTGTTTAGGTCGTCACCCGAATCACATTGCTCTAACCAGGCCACTAAGCGAGCCATATTGGCAAATATCATCTGTTTGTTAGCATCAGTTTCTAGAAGGGAACGGTAGTTCAGGCGGTAGGGTTCGATCTCGGCGCGTCCAGCAGAAAAAGCAGGGCAATCCCAAAGTGAATGAGATATGCCGCCGCAGGTTAGAGTCGTACAGTGGGGGCACGTAATCATTTTCTCTGTATACTGACGCCAGCGGGCCATAATACGTGGCGTGTAAGCCGCATGGGCGATGAGCTTATTCAAAAATACTTCTTGACTTCGGGTGAGGTGGGTTCTTCTCGTAAAAGGTGGGTCTGGTGTGGCCACCAGCATGCGATGCTGACTGAGGCTACGAAGACTGGTCCGAGTATAGTGCATAAGGGCAAGAGAAGGGGTGAGTTGGCCGCCCAAGGTCGAATAAGGATGAAGCAAGGGGGGTGGGGAAGTAAATGTGGACATCCCACCTTCCAAGGCAGCCGCGGCGTGTGCCGCCGCATTGCCCCCTGATTCGTCCGAGTTACCTGGGGTCCAGTGAATAGCGACAGTCCTGGTCGCGAGTTGGTGGCGTTTAAGGAGGCGCTGTATAGCCGTAGCTGTTGCATCTTGTGAACCCGGAGTAGCGATTTCCTTGTAAGCTTCAAATGAATCAGTAAGAATACGTATTGACCCAGTTCCGGTGCAAGGCACTCCTGACAAGGCTCCCCAAATCGCGAGGAGTTCAGCGTGAAGAGGGGTACCTTGAGGTAGATGGCAGGCATAAGCGCCTGAAAGGGAAGGGTTGTCATCGCATACCCAGGCCATAGATGCGAATTCGCTTGTAATCGATGCGTCGGTGTATATGTCAGTCGTATCAGGGATTCGCTCTTGTCGGTGATGGGCAGCGAGGAGCTCCCGGGAAATGACAAAATCGCGGTTTATAGGTCGGCGATGGACGCGTGTGACTACTGGCATCTCCCAAGGGGGAAGAGATGCATATAGGGCTGGTGTTTTGTCGTTACGCTGTTCATCCCAGGCCAGCAGGCGACGCCCCTGGACAGTGTTCTCTAGACGTATTCGATGACGCGTCTGTGACTCGGTAACAATGGTAGTGAGCGGTGGAAGAGCGGCCAAACGCTCAAGTTCGGCTATGGGAGTGTGCTTAGGTAGACCGGTAATAGTGCGTAGTGTTGCGCGATGAAGGCGTTCGACCTTAGCGAAGTCAGTCTTCGACAGTTGGAGGACGGGTGTGCCATAGAGGATTTTTCCGACCGCCGCTGCTCTGGCCATCGCACGGCAGGCATGCTGCCGCGCACCGCCGTGCCGGTTGGACAGGCGACGAATAGTATGTAGCAGTGCTGGCCAAAGGCGTTGTAACTGATGAACCCATTTCTGGGGGCTGTTGCAGCTTGATATAGGCAGGCCAAGAATGCGGATTTGCCCATTTGAGGAGGTGATGGTGTTGCCTCCGATGTGAAGATGGATCTGCATACTGGGGTTGGTTTTATTTTTCCGTCGATACTAATCAATTCTGTTTTATGTGGTGCGAGTTCGAGGCCAATTTTGGTTAGTGTATTTTCAGACAAAGAAGGGCCGCCTAAAGTTCAGTCTCCATAGAATATTTGTCTACGTAATCCGCTGCCTCAGTCCAGACGGTAATATCATCGGTATATATAGCGAATCTTGCGCTTGAGCTGATTTCCAGATTCTCGGCGACGCGTGTCATGGCCAAGTCGAACAATATGGGTCCGAGAATGGAGCCTTGAGGTACACCCCTATCCAAGTAATAGGTTTTGGGCACCCATCCCGGAGCTTTGCCATGTAGCTGAATGGGTATAGATGTCAAAAAATTGCGGATCCAGATTTGGGCACGAGTACTAGGAAAGCGTTTGGCGAGTTCCTCCAGGATAACCTCATGGCGAACATTGTCAAAAGCTTTGTGTATATCGACAGCCAGAAGATAGTCAGGTAGCGTTTTACGATGAGCTCTATTCAGAACTCCTCGCAAAAGCCAAAGGCAGTCATGCGTTCCGAGGTTAGGGCGGAAGCCGGCTTGAGCTGGATGAAATCCAGGACTGACGTATTCAATGTAGTGACTAATCCGGGTATGCAGCAGACGCTCGATGAGTTTACAGAGATGTGAAGTCAGTGCAATTGGACGCAAATTACTAGGAAGTCGATGGTTTTTGCCAGGTTTAGGGACAGGAAGTATAAGAGAAAGCTTGAGGTTATCCGGTACCGTTCCGGTCTCCCAGTAAGAATTAATGATGTCGAGAAGGGCATCCTGGGCTGCCGAGTCGAGATTGCGAAGCTCCTGCCAACTGACTCGGTCATGCCCGGGTGTGGCGCGAGCTCGGCCTCTTCCGAGGGCTGCTTGCAGTTCTCCCTTTGAGAATGTGCGATCCAGGTCTGGATCAGGGTTTCCGACTGGGAAAATGGAAACTGCTGGTCGAGGCGTTAGGCTGGCGTGTGGGAAAAATGTGCGTATAACTTCATCTTCAACATCAGCCGGGTTGCCATTGAGAAGGAGATCGGCGAGAGGCGGGGCCCCGCGTGCCTTGCCATTTAGGCCACGAAAGATGCGCCAAAGTTGTGATAGGCCCGGTACTTGTCCAAGACGGTCGCATGTAGAGTGCCAAGCCTCACTTTGCAGGTGAAGCTGATATGCCCGGATAAGCTTGAATTGTCGTCGAAGAAGCACGAGATCTTTGTGACGTTTTCCGCGTGTCCGAAAACGTTGCGTGAGGTGATCCGCGCGACGCCAAAGGTTAGCCAGGTGAGCATCCATGCCAACTGTGGAATCGTCACAGGGGATATATTCGAGAGCTTGAGTGCGGGCATCTCGGAGTACAGACAGGAAGGAGTCAATATCCGAGAAGGGGGTCGTAGTATTAGCACGAAACTTGTCCCAGTTGAAAAACGAACGTGTTGTCCGAACGCGAAGACATTTACGATTGAGAGTGAGCAAGATGGGCAAGTGATCACTACCCCAAGAATTAGAAAGGACTTCCCAGCGCCGAAGAAGACGCGGTGATGAGAATGTAAGGTCCAGTGTAGTGTCTGCTTGAGAGGGATGGAGACCGATACGGGTCGGCGCGTTAGGCTCGTTGCACAGGGTAAGAAGAGTTTGATCAAGGGCGTCATATAGGTGTTTACCACGTTGATTAGGCTTAGATGAGCTCCAGGCTGCGTGATGTGCGTTGAAACCTCCGCCAATAAGAATAGGATAAGGGTGTGCTGCGTTTTCAAGGTCAGGGAGCCAGGTACAGGGTTCTGCCATGACGTTACCTGGCCGGAAATAGGCCGATGCTACGACGAAAGGTTTTTGGCCAGGGGGGAAGATTTTTACTGCAACAATCTCACGAGTGGAAGAGCAAAGGGACTGAAGCGAGAGCTGAGTGGAAGGACAATCGTTTCGGATTAAGACGGCCGCCTGTCCCTCTGAACGGCCGTTTTTATGTTGGATAGTAGGTGTCTGGTAAGTGCAGTAACCAGGAATTTTACAAGGACCGCGCGTTTCTTGAAGGAGTATGAAAAGAGGACGGCGCTGAGGCACAAATGTACGAAGGGTAGGACCGTTCTGATTGAAGCTTCTGCAGTTCCATTGAATCCCATGAGCCATAAGTACTCATGAAAGGGGCACAGATTTACGGCGCTTACTATCGTCTGTGAGTGTGGTACGTTGGAACTCCTCAAACATAGTCTGCAGATGGCTCTGCATGGAAGTGAGGGCAGCAGTAAGAGTTGCATTAACTTCCTTTCGCAGAGTTTCTTCCAGTTTCTGTGTCTCTTGGGCGCGTTCCTGTCGGATTAGCCCGAGCATGTTGGTATAGGCGGAATCAGACGCTGTGACCGGTTGCGGCCGGCGGGTAGGCGAACGGCTTTTGCGGCCCTTCCGTGAGCGGCTGCGTTGCGGAGTCTGGGAACGAGTTCGAGTGTCCATTGTTATCTTGTCCTTAGTTATCATCTCCCGGAGACGCTGATTTTCGTGGCGTAGTTCAGATATTTCTGCTCTAAGGCTCTCAATGACCTCGGCTAAACCTGGAGAAGAGGTCTTTTCAGCATATGATACATGTTTGGAGACAGTATGTGAGGATGTCACCTGATGCGTATTCGGATCATCCGACTCCTCAGGTGCCGATTTGTCGACAGGCTTTGCATAAGCTCGAGCAGGGCACTGGGCACTCAGGGCGATATGCGTGGAAGCGCCGCAGGCTACGCAATGAGGAAACTGCTTGCAGCCGGGGTCCTCAGGGTGCGGGTTCTCACCGCAATCCCGACAAACGGCGGAAAACGAGCAGTATTTGGCTACATGGCCGATGTGGTGACAGTTATAACATGCGACTGGGCGCGGGCGGTATTCACGGATTCGTGTAATCTCGTAGTCGAATACTAGCCGAGAAGGTAATGCGTCTGATGCGAAGGTCAGAAGTAGCAAATTTGTCTTGCCGAGCATGCGTACACTGTAAAAAATACCCGTAATTTTACGCAGACAACCTCCTTAAAAGAACGTCAAACGGTTCTGTTTTCCTCAATACGTATTGAACATCCGAGAATTGGCTCACGGATGAAGGAGAATGTCCTTATAAGCATTTCAGACACTTCCGTTTTACTCAATAAGTAGTGAACATCCGTGAATCGAATTTCAGGCGCTTCCGTTTTATTCAATACGTATTGAAAATCCGTGAACCGGGCATGGATGAAGGAGGAGTTCACGCCACTGCGACGCCCGCATGCCCAAGTATGGAAGATCCCCAAGCATGCACACTGTACATGCTCCCACGCCTTCCCGCCGGGCTGGGCTTCTCGAACCACCTGCACAAGAGCAAGATTCCAAAGCCGCGCATCGTTTCTCCTCTGGCCGGATGCTGCTGCTGTCAAGCATAGTACACACAGCAGCATCACCTAACGCGCAAAGCAAAGCGCTCTCGGCCGGTGATCGGAGAAGCGCTTTCATCGCGGCCGCGGCGGCGGTATTGCAATGGAGTCAAAATACAGGTGCGCCTGTCTGCTATGCGGTCTCAGTGTAAGTTGAGATCGAAACCTCCGCTGGCGTACTTTTTTGTTTTTCATTCTTTCGTTCACCTCTTCCCTCCCGGCGCTGCGCCCACCGACAAGTGAGAGGTACTGTACATAGACCTTGGGTACTGCGCCATTTACTATAAAAACAAATAGAAAACTGCTCTAGAAGTCGGCGTTCCCAGGCTCTTCGGTTGTCGCCGTGTTGGCCGATTCGATGTAAGCCAATTTTTTTTTTTTTAATCACGCCTTGTACGTGTCATCTCCCAGCGGAAAACAACGTTCTCACGCCTTCGCGCTTACTCCACACCGTCTGCTGCATAAAGCCGCCCGCCGCCCGCGCCGACGACTGCTTCGTCCCCTCGTCGCTAGGGCAATGACGCATGCGCCGTAGCGGTTGCGCACTGCATTCTCGCGCCTTTTTCAAGTGAGCACAGGGCCGGACGTGTGGAGCTGAACGTCTGGACTGCGATACTGCATTGCAACTTTTTATCTTTGACGACCCAGCCACCTTGTGCGCTTGCGAGTACATCTGGATCACCGACGAGCAAAAAAAGACAACGTGTTCGCCTAACAGGTGAGAACAATCTTAATTGTCTTTGAGGTGCAACTCGTGACTGGCTTCATACGGGTGTCTAAGAGCAGTGCTGCGCGCTCCGCAAAGGTGCCATTCAGGCAGTGCAAACGTTTTATTCAGTGAACAATTTCGATACAGGGCGCGCTCTCTTTAAAAACTTGTTTATTTGCATTGCTCATATGATTTTCGTTTCTCCGCATGATGAGTCCAGACAGAGGAACTACTCGGACCATATCGAAACTATTTTATAGCACTGTCCGACTAAACGAACGTCCGGTGTTGAGCGGTACTTAAGCAGCACACAGCAGCACCTTGGCTTGTATTTCGGTCAGCTGCGGTGATCAGATTTGGGGAGGCATCAACCACTTGTCAATCGCGAACTAAGCTGCTCGTTTGTACCGTGGAAGTTTGTTTTCAACAGGAGCTGTTTGACCACAGTATGCAATATTAATGCGATAGCGTTAAAGTTGCCGATTAGCAGAAAATCCGGCTAATTGTCAGCGAAAAATCACGGGCGTGGCTTTGGCAGTTGGCAAGACATGGTGCTGATTGTTCAGAGGGTTGTGCGCGGGGTGTTCTTCGTATGACAGCTTGTTTGTAAATTCTGTGACAACTTATTTTTTATTATAGCGTTATTACCGGATGGTGCTGAAAGATTAACAGATGCCCCAGGTGTGCGCAGAGCTTTTCTACTTGGCTGGCCTACTTTGAACATTTTTCATATCATAGTTGTACTCGGTGGTGCCTTATGTTCAATCAGTTCGTGTGGTGCTACGTTCAAGAACTGCCGAACCTTCAGAAGCCATGTTTTCAGGCACCACAGAAACCATGCTGAAACAGAAAATATTGCCTTCCTGTGTACTGTGCCATCCTGCGGGAGATACGAGTCAACACGGATGAAGCTTGTATCACATATTGTGGACCATTTCAAATAGAGAACAGAGTAGAAAATTTGCATCGTGAAACACAGGCACTGCAGCAGACCAAAAAACAAGTTAAGAAAAGTAAGAGCAGCAGCTATGGCTGTCAGAACTGGCAGCCTGTTCAAAAGCCAATTGCCGAAAATGACCATGAAACAATTGATTTTTTGAAAAAAGAAGGAAGGAAAACATTCAGAGGTATAGACGTGCCGCTTGCAATGGCGTACATGAAAGAAACATACTTTTACCAACGGGTGTTCATCAATTCGGCTAACCCTGTGCATACCACAGCCCAAGTGAAAGAAGAATGGCCATTGTTATTTCACAGACCATTCTTCTACAGTCACGCATTCAACTTTCTTGGGAAAGATGTTCAGGTAAGATAAGGAGAATGGCTGCGGTGTACAAGTTGGAGTTGTGAATATTCAATTCTGCTGACTGATATGTGAGGAAACCAAGCTATGCTGTGAAAATCTTGCTTTTGCGAATGAAACATTTGAGCATTACAAGTACAGACCTTGTGCAGAGCAGCGAAATTTGTGGAAATCCTAGGGTGGTGAAGATCTGCAGCTAAATTTAATCAGTATGATGTAAATGGGCATCATTTTATGAGAACTTTTAAATGTTAAATTTTTTTCCCGATAATTTGTTTCTTTGGTTTAGGACTGCCAGACCTGCATCGCATTCAATGGTGATACTGTGATGGCCGTAGAAAATTGGTAGCGTACTGCAGTGTTTCTTGCGGCAAATTTAAATTTCTGCATACATGTCAAAGCAAACATTTGCCTTTTGCCATTGAAGCCTACCAATAATCTTTGCTTGCCAATGATGGAAAAAAAATGTTTTAATTTATTCCAGGCCACATTTCACGACAGTATTGCAATATGCGCTCCACTCCTTGTGAAGTACCTTGACAGTGCACCTTCAAAGGAAATCATGTACCTGCTTGCAGAGCGGCAGCTCGAAGAAACAAAAAGCAACATCAGAGCTGAGGCAGATGTGGTAATGCCTCTCCTTGCCGCATACTTTAAGGACGACCCTCATGCTCTCTACCGTATCTTTGAAGTGAGTTATAAACCCCACTGTACCTCAGTAGTGAATCCTGAGCAATCCATTTTGGAGATTGTAAAATAATGTGAAACTATTGTGGTGTCAGGTATAACCTAACAGCCTTCGTGGCCTTATTCATTGAAACTTGGAACTATATGAAAGAAAGAAGAAAGAACTATAATTATTAAAAGCCTTGATTATTGCAGTTTGACTTCCCTTACGTCTTTTCAGTATGCTTGTTAGGTTCGGTAGCTACCATATGCTGGCACCACTCTTCTCTACTTGCAAGACTGATGCTTATGGCTATACGGAATAGGAGCGTGGAACCCATCAAAGAAAGGAAACTTCTTAGTTGTAAAAAGAAAAGGTACACCTGCCAGCACCGTTTTATTTTTGTTGAAATGCTTAGCATCTGTAGTATGGAATAGAGAGCTGCACCATTGAAGTTAAATCTGCAGGTGACTGTCGGAATATCCGCAGCTGTATTGTTTGCCGCGTATATGTTCCTAGAAACCAAAGGATTCCGTACATCGGCTGAGTAAAGAAACATGGCTATAAAGTTAGTGAGTTATCACTGTTTTGGAGCACTCTAAACTGTTCTTGTTCGTTACCTTAAGAATTCGATTTTACTCCCGTCTCTTATCAGGAAGGCACGAGCATTACATCCAGGATCTCCGATTTGCCGTCCACGCCAGTTATACTTGTACTCGGTAAACTTGATGATGGTATTTATTATCATGCTTTGTACATATGGATGCGGCAGCAGATTGTGTGGTTGGACTAATTGTAGTGATGCATGCCTTTTCCTGGATTGCTTAGCTCTTCATTCACAAAAAGGCTAACTAATCAAATTAAATTACGGTTTAAATTTTGGGAAGCTGTCTTCATAGGTTACGAGATATTGTCATATATATAACCAATGAGTATGGGTATATGCTCTTGTAAACTGTAGATATGCGAGCATTATACAAGATCACTATGTGTTCCTATTTCAGTCAAAATGACCATTTGAAGGCATTGACTTCCGAAAAAGAATGGGACAAAGTTGCCACTTCGAGTATTCAAATAATGATTACTATATAATTTTGCGCGACAGGCACATCTTTCTTTCTTTTGTTACTAGCATTTTTTATGGCTTACAATACTGAAGTCAATATTTATGTTATTAAAAATTAACCAAAAAATTGTCTTCATTTTTTTTTTTTTTTTTGCAGATTACCTGCTCCTTTCATATTGATAGCACCAGTACGTATGATGCCTTCACTTTTTAGTCTACTTTAAATAAAGCACTGGCACTGTGTTGCATTAGAAGCAAAACAAAAATGTTTATTCTATTTCAGGTACCATATATGGAAAGCAGCGCGTGTTTTGTGAACAGGAGGCTGTATTTATAGAGCCAGCATCATTCAGTGAGGCAGCTTGCCTGCTTGTCGTGCTGTAATAAGTCCTGAATCTTGAGTATGCAGAGCCAGCGGCAACCACGCTGGAATTTATCCAGAGGTGAGGCTCTTATCGTTTTTTTTTTTTTTTTTTTTTCTGGTTGTATCGTATATATGGGATGAATGTCATTTCTCCATTTAACACTTGATTCTTCGTTTATTGTACTTGTTGAGGCGAAGCATTTCAGGATAGTGCCTTTAAAGGACCATTTGAAAATATCTTTCCTCCTGGCCTTACTTTTCTTGTTGCTTTTAGAACTGATTTATAATTATGTGCTGTATATACTAATGCATGTAACGCTACTTTTCTAGTCTTGTTTCCAGTACTCAACTTTTTCATTAAGAAAATAGTATTCCCTATCTTGTCAAATTCAGCAGTGGTGCAGGCAAGAAAACATAATTTCTGTGCACTTCTATGAGCTGGCTTACTACTAGCTTGCCTGCTCTATTGTAAACCGGGTGCTGAGGCTCCTATGGACGAGCCCACCGAGGGTGAATGCAGACAGTGTACAAAGCGACAGACTATGAATAATGCACGCACCAGTGATTTGACTCAGCTAACTTGCCACTTAGGACGCCCACCCTTATCGATCAGTGAAAAGTACATCCTTCAGCAATTCCGTCTTCACACAGCAGCCAAACTTTATTTGTACAAACACTCTTCCATGTCACAGTGCCCTAGCTGTTTACATATATAAGCAGATATAGAGCATTGCCTCACACAACGCCATACAGACTTCTAGTCTCCCACTTACTCTTTGCCTCGAACCCCACCATGGCTCATTTTGATTGCCTCGCGGGACTAGGCCGCACAACGTGCCCTTGTCACTTTCGTCAAGAGCCTTCTAAACACCAAGCCCAAGGGCTTTTTAATAGACACGTTACTGACATGCACCGATGTGATGGCCAGATCTGTTCCTTACTGTAAGAAAAACCTACGAAATATTTTTGCACATAATTTAAGCTCTATTAGTGTGCAACCTCTCGTAGCTCCAACAAAATATACACCTGTGACTTTGTGCGCGTTTGCAATTCCCTTTTGTTGGGGGTATTGCAGAATACGTGAATCTATGCCACTGTACATTACGATGTTATTTACCTATATCCAGAGATATATAAATAACTAAAAGAATTTTTACAGGTGTTTAGCCACTATTTCACCTTTTTCTGCAGCCGAAGTTTTTGGAATAGTAAGCAATCAGCGATACACATCAGTGTTCGAGAATTGCATGAATGTTAAATAGTTGCACTGAAAACGTTTCTTCGCCTTTGAATATTCTAGCAGAATTACTTAGCCAACTATTCAGTGTTTCATACGGTTTATGAAATACTAAGCAACAAACATAACAAGCATGTTACAATGTATTCTTTGGTAAAACAAACATAACTAAAACAAGTCATTTCTGTTTTACAGGCAAATATTTTTCATCAGTCCCTTGTCAGGGAGCAAGTGGCGAGGCGGAAAGAAGTCACTCACCAGCGTCCATTCGACAGTTACGAAGTTGGCGCAAAAGCTTCGTTCCATCTCCTGATACACTAAGCATGTATGTCAATTTTCTCATGGTTGATCTTGACTGCATGCCTTCATGGCTCTCTTGATCTTTTTTGATGAATTCTTGCTACGTTAAAAACAACTGATGCCTCCTCGTTTATATATATATATATATATATATATATATATATATATATATATATATATATATATATATATATATATATATATATATATATATATATATATATATATATATATTGATGTGTCTTTAACCATGATCCCGGAAACAGTGTAATAATTGAAAATTCTGCGTTTCCGCATCATTTAAGCTTTTTTCTCATTTCATCACGTGCATGACTTTAAAAAAAAATATTTTACCTTTTTTACATAGAGAAAGTAAAAGGCATGGCAGATTTAGCATGTAGTAATACATTCGAAACATGTGCCACTTGGTTCCCAATATTGAGTACAGAGAAAAATGAACGTCCAGGAGTAACATTCAAATGCCAGCGTCCCATTTGTCGAACGTTTGCTCATGGAAAAGCTGAAACAGCTGACCTACCAAAAATGGTTCTGACTTCTGCAATAATTTTGCCCTTGTACAGTGGTACATTTAAGATCACTGATAGTCACTCAGGTTTTGTTTAAGTTTAAACTCAAGTTCTTTACCCTATCTAAGCGTGCAAATTATCAGTAAAAGGTTTTTATATGTCTTACATCCCTTCTTTGCATGTTAGTTTCTACAATATATCCATATTTTTCATAATTTATTTTATTTCTTGTGTCGAATTCTAGAAACTCAGGTGTTAATTTCATCACTGCCTTAGAAGTGCTGAAAACAACATTTTTCGTCTTTTCGTTAAAGGTGAAAAGCAAGGCGCCCGTGTGTTGTGCTATGTCAGTGCCCGTTAAAGAACCCCAGGTGGTCTAAATTTCCGGAGTTCCCCACTACGGCGGCTCTCGTAGCCTGAGTCGCTTTGGGACGTTAAACTCCACAAACCAAACCAAACCAAACCAATTCTCCATCTTTTTCCAGTGCCTAGAATCTTATGGTTCTGACAAACTATCTTTTTTTGTGCTTTTCAGAGGATCTCAGACAGAATGGTAGATTACAAAAGTTTAATGTACGAAGGGAAATAAACTGTATGTACGTGTTCCATTGAATGGGTGTTAAATATATTTGCATACAAAGTCCTACACAATTTGCATACGTGCATGTTTCTTCACTAGATAAATCACAAAATTCACATGTGGTCACCGACGCTACTCTCACTTCAACTGCATGCTGAAAGAACACCAACAATCTTCCTAAAAAGAAATCAACAATCATATCCCATCGGCTGGTACAAACTGTACCTGCCGATGCTGTACTGTCGGTAAAAGAACAAATTTCATTTTTTGTTGATTGTGCGCGTGACTCAGAAAGCAGACAGCTTCATAATTGCAAAAGAAGGTCTGTGTAATAGGTCGCTTAACGTAATTAGAAAAAGGAAAATTCGGTCATGCAGAAATGGACTTGATGCTGTAGTCAGAAGGCATAAATTCTGTAAAGGAGAAATGAACTAAATGCTGTATTCAGAAAACAGAAATCCTTTAATGCAAAAATGGACTTGATGCTGTATTCAGAAAACAGAAATTCTGTAAAGCAGAAATAAACTCAATGCTGTATTCAGAAAACGGAAACCCTATAATGGAAATATGGACTTGATGCTGTATTGAGAAAACAGAAATTCTGTAAAGCAGAAATGAACTCAATGCTGTATTCAGAAAACGGAAACCTTATATGCAGAAATAAACATTATGCTGTAATCAGGAAACAGAGATTCTGTAACCAATTAACAGAGTCCGTTTTACGGTTTTACGTTATATTAGGAACGTCCGTTATATGAAATACGGAAACAGCTCGGCAATAAATTACCTCCATGTTTCTACGTAAATCGGCGAAATTTTTTTTACAGTTTATGTCTGTGATTTCAGCTGTCTCGCAGCGCAGATGTGCCATGATATAGTCCATCGTGAGGCCTTCTCTAATTCTGATCACACCTCGCGTGCTGCCAACCACAGGCTGCTTCAGTGGGGACGTGTCCACATCGAACGCTTGGACAGAATCCCGCGTTCGCGCGATTAAACGGGTCAATGTACACAGCTTCTTGAAATGCTCAGCGTCCCTGACAGTTATGCGGATGCAGTTAGCAGCAGAATCAAAGCGGAGAATGGCCATATCCGAAAAATATTGAGACGGAGCACTTTGCTCTATTGCGTTAGTAATAGCCTGTTTCGGGATGTTTGTGACATGCACTTTGTTAAGTGGCCTGATCAGAACAGTGAAATGAGGACGACTCACCCGTTCTGTGTGCAGACGTTGCGGAGACGACGCTTGCGATACGTTGAAGTCATGCTGCATCCTGTAGCTGTCTTAACCTGAGCAGGAGGGCTTGCAGAGACAGTCAGAGCTGCGGCATCCATTTCCTCGTGCACCGTCGGCAATAGCGGGTGATCAACGCTCCCTGTATCTTGTGGCGTTTGTGGCGTCGGAGGCAGCGTTCGGCTGGATGCGAAGTACGGCGCCGCGTCCATCTGCTCATGCCCCGCCGGTAAGAGCGGGTAATCACAACTTCTTACGCGGTAACATATTAGTGTACGTAATAATCTAAATTATCATCGCTCTTTGGTATGCGGATTTTAGACCCGATATGACCTGAACCCGCTCGAAACGGTCAGTGAAGGTGTTCGGCACCTGTTTGCAACAATTTTATTTTCGGCTCGCTGTTCGATTCGAAGCTTTCAAGGACCAGGCGTTTCTGACGGGCTAAGCCTAATCGACGCCCTCAGGGCCCACCACGACCACGGCTGCTCCCGGGCCACAGCCGGGCGGCGCTGCCGCCACAGCGCATCCGGAAGATGTGACCTTCAAAAAAGGAAAGAAAGAAAGACATTCTCCTTGTGCTAGTGGGATAAGACTCAGGCATACTTGCATATCTGAGTAAACCTCGCGAAGCACTCCCAATTCCAAAATATCCATCTGCACTACAATGCGCCTGCATGGCATTAGGAACGCGCCGTCGGGTCGCCGGAGGCAGTGCTAGCAGCGACTGAATGATACCACCGCTAGTAGTAGTAATAACTTTATTAAAACAGAGGAGTTTGGGGTATGCATGCTCCTGGGCCCCCGCACGGCCCCACTACACTCAAACGTTCATGTTCCTATGGTTCATGACGTTGGCAGCCCAGTCTGTGGCGATCTTCTGCCGAACCGGGTCCTCAGAGTGCAGCAGGGTCTCCCAATACTCACAGGAGGTAAGGTGCTCTAGACCCTGCGGAGGAGGATTGATTTATTCATTTATAGAAAGGGACAGGCGCGGTAACTGTCTCACTTCTTTTTCTGTGGACACCTCAACCGCGCCGTAAGGGAAGGAAGGAAGGAAGATGGGAGTGAAAGTGGAAAGAGAGAAAGAGGAGCCGTAGTGGAGGCCTATACGGAGTAATTTCGACCACCTGGGGATCTTTAACGTGCGCTGACATCGCACAGCACACGGACGCCTCTTCGTTTCGCCTCCATCTACCAGGCATAAGGACAGGATGTGGGCGAGGGTGGCGGTGGGGTTGTTGCAAAGGGTGCAGGAGGGATATGTAAGGGTGTGGTGGTAGCGAAACGCACTATGAGGGGACGGGAGAGTGCGCGTCTGAAGTCGTCGCAATTATCTAGAGATGGGTGAGGTGGGGGGCAGAGAAGTCGCTCGGCCCGATAGGCCTGCGTTAGCTCACTGAAGGAGTGCATGCGATCACGCGTGAATCTTGGATCGGAGGCTGCCGGCGCCCGGTTTAAAGAACCTCGGGTTAGCACATTGGCGGCCTCGTTACCGGGATTCCCGGAGTGCGCAAGCACCCCTAACAGCTTCCCCTAGCGAGGCGGGTTGGCGGCGGGCGAGCTCAGTATGCTGAAAGCAGAAACGTGAACTTAACCACGCGCAAAATTTGTCTGCGGGGTTGAACGTCCCAAAGCAACTCAGACTATGAGAGACGCCGTGGTGGAGGACTCCGGAGACTTCGACCACCTGGGGTTCTTTAACGTGCACTGACATCGCACAGCACACGGACGTCTTGCTTTTCACCTCCACTGAAAAGCTTCCGCCGGGGCCGGGATTCGATCCCGCAACCTTAGGAACAGTAGTCGAGCGCCGTAACCACTGCACCACCCCGGCGGGGAGCAAAATTTAGTATCGCAGTTTTAGAGTCAGAAATTATGCAGCGTGCTTCCGTGTGTGCAAGAGCGTTGGCGATGGCTGCTTCCTCGGAGGGACAGTAGCAAGAGGTTGCAGGAAGGAATTGGTGATGGCCAATACCGCTCCCTCATTCGTGCATGAGGCGTCCACCCATACGGCGTCCTTTTCGGAGCCGTACTATCTGTGGAGCGCCTTTGCTCGGGCTCGGCGGCGTTGCTCGTGATACTGGGGGCGCATGTGGGGCGATGTATGGGAAATAGGGTAGGGTCATTCGCTGGGACGCGAATGCCTAAAGTCTCCAGGATATGGCGACTGGTGGAGGTCTTGGTGAGACGCAAGTATTGGGCTTGGCGATGGGCCTCCACAACCTCCCCAACTGTGTTGTGGAGGCCAAGCTGTAGAAGGCGTTCTGTGGAAGTATTGATAGATGTAGGACCGTCTTGAACGCCATGCGCAACATGACGTCCAAAGCGAGTCAAGACAACGTTGGTTGGTTGGTTGGTTCGTAGGAAGGGAAAGGCGCAGTATCTGTCACACTTGTGTCTGTGGACACCTGAACCGCGCCGTAGGGGAAGGGAGGAAGGTGGGAGTGAAAGTGGAAAGAGAGAAAGAGGAGCCTAGTGGAGGGCTACGGAGTAATTTCGACCACCTGGGGATCTTTAACGTGCGCTGACATCGCACAGCACACGGACGCCTCTTCGTTTCGCCTCCATCGAAACGCAGCCGCCGAGGTCGGGTTCGAACCCGGGTACTCCGGCACAGTAGTCGGGCGTCAACGTGACTGCGTAGATTGATTTATAGCTGGTTGATTTATAGGAAGGGAAAGGCGCGGTAACTGTCTCACTTGTTTTCTGTGGACACCTCAACCGCGTCATAAGGGAAGAGAGGAAAGTGGGAGGAAAGTGGAAAGAGAGAAAGGGGAGCCGTAGTGAAGGGCTACGGAGTATTTTCGACCACCTGGAGATATTTAATGGGCGCTGACATCGCACAGCACACGGACGCCTCTTCGTTTCGCCTCCATCGAAACGCAGCCGCCGAGGTCGGGTTCGAACCCGGGTACTCTGGCACAGTAGTCGGGCGTCTTACCACTGCACCACCCCGGCGGTGCTGAATGCGAACACCGTCGCCGTCATGCAGAAAGGAGAGGATGGGGTCCCCCCCTCTTCCTGCGTGGTTGGTTGGTTGGTTGGTTGGTTCATAGGAAGGGAAAGGCGCAGTATCTGTCACACTTGCTCTGTGGACACCTGAACCGCGCCGTAAGGGAAGGGATGAAGGTGGGAGTGAAAGTGGATAGAGAGAAAGGGGGGCCGTAGTGGAGGGCTACGGAGTAATTTCGACCACCTGGGGATCTTTGCGAGGGCGATCTCCGGTTGCCGAAACGCCGGCTCGCTGTCAGCAGATCACGGTGCGTGCATCCCGTTCTCATTCGCTTCACTCGCTAGCGGCGTCAGCGGCATCAGTTCGTTGCGCAACGTTCCCATGGGCCCACGCGCTGTTTCCTGCAACCTTCCAATTGCTCTCCTTTTTTTCGACCACAAAGCTTATTTCATGAGAGCCAAGAACTGTTAGTGGAGTGTTTCTTGATGGAATACATGTGAAAAATTTTAAAAAAAGTTTTTTGTAATTGTACATACGTGTTTTGCTCGAAATCTTTGCCTCAATCTATCGAAAAGGTGAGACAGCTGATAAGCTGCGCTCAAATTTCCCATTAGGAAGTAACATAATTGCGAGCAATTTTTTGTTTTCTTGTTTAATTTTAATTTATACACAGATACTTAGCAAGCAAACATTGGCTTCCATTCGGAGCATTTTGACAGCTTTGTATTCTCCTATTTATAAATATTTCATTTTTCAATTATTTCAATTAGTTGATCAATTAGCCATTCTAAATTTTTTTAACATCATCAAACATTGGTTTCTCATTCAAGCGTTTAAGATCTTTAAAAACCTTTATTTCGTTTTTCACTTTTTCAAAATATATCATTCTTTACTTTACCAATTAACACTCCAATTTTGTTTAATTATCATAATCAATCGTTTTTTATTCAGAACGTTTTGACACCTTTGAACCCTTTTTCTAATTTTTTTTTTCATTTTTCAATTGATTAATTACAAACTCAACATCTGATTAGCATATGTAAGCATTAAATTTTCATTCTGAACAATTTGGAAGCTTTGACTCCCCTTTTTCCCATTTTTCAGTTTTTCATTCAATTAATTAAAATGATTTCAGAACTTGTAATCGCCTATAACACATTAATTAATCATAAATCACTAGAACCACAAATTACCATGATACGACTTTTTACGCAGACCCTATTATTTCCGACACGTGGTGCCGACAACTATACACTACGACGTCGACGGCTTTTAGTTATCCTTAAAGAATTTTGCCGTTTGCCGAACTTGAGGGTGGCCTTCCTATAGGCAAAAAATCTATCGGAGCAGGTTGGAACCCAGGAATTTCTCGTGGGAAGCGTGAAATCCTCCTCTGTACACATGTCACTTGTGTTGTTGTGCCCTTCGTACACAAGCACTTGAACTGCGCACAACCGCATTTTGTCTTCTTCGTCATCAATTCCATTCGTGTACTATGGGTCCAAACACGCCGCTATCAAGTTACTCACTTCAGGTGCGGTCCCGAAATTTTATAGAGCGGTTCCCAGTGGCCGATTCTGCCGATCTTCTCCCCTCTCTTATTTCCTCTTGCTGTCTACTCATGCAATGGCGGATGCCGCAGCTGGCACAAATCTTTTAGAGCGTAGCTCTACTCTTCGCACTGCAACTGCCAAGGTTCTCGAACCGCCGGAGTGGACCTAGCGCGGTTATCTACGCGAATGCACCGAGCTTAGAAACTGATGCTCTTTTTTTTTTTATTATTATTATTCTAAGGCTTGCCAATGTGGCATAAAATGGAGCTGTGTATCTCCTACCCAGTGACCACGCTGGTGCCCGTTTTTTCGTCTTCCTCGTCCGTAGCACTTTCCGGGGCCCCCGAGTGACCCTACTGACCGTGGACACGAAGGCTTTCTTATAGGCGAGGGGTTCAGCACTGTTTCTCCGGCGCTTGGTTGCTCAGCCTCGCCATGGATGAGGCGCGTGCCGGTCCGAGATCGTCAGTACTTCGACGCATGCGTCAGGCTGACTCTGATCATCCAGCCGACATAGCTTCCAAGAAGCAGCAGCGAACAGAAAACTCACGTGATCAGCTCGAGACAGGGACCGACGAAGAGCAAGAAGCTCGCAAGAGAAGAAACCGGGATGAACCTCCACAATTTTTCTTCATTTTTGATCATTTGAATAAACCGATCGGTTCCCTGAAGCCCGACCTTGAAACCCTACCTCGAACCGAAAGCGAAAGGTGATGCGCTTTATTCGCATATATTATTGGGTAAACCTAGCGGTGGGTAAACCTAGCGGTGAATTAGTTTTTCATCCTTCTGTAATACATGCTACGTACTTAACTCCATGTGTGCACGGAACCCATACTGTCACCTTCACAACTTGTATAGCCTTATCATCGCCATCTCGTTTTCGTCAGCTGCGACATGCAGGAAAGTCTACTTGCAGGATTCGCACAAGACTCGGGAAGAGGGCCCGTTTCGTGGTGTCACCTGAAAGGCATAGAGCGTGTAATAAGCCCTCCGATCGCATGGTGCATTGCAAGCCGCGTACTATTGGTGTGCACATAATGCGGGTCCTCAGTGCCATTTGTAAAAAATAACCAGTTTCGGTTTCGCCGCAAGCCGGCGGTAATGATAACTGTGCACCTCTTTCGGACGCCGACTGGCGTCATCCTTAAGGTCCTTTTAGGTCAACCTTATGGATAAAGATTTATGAATTAATGAATAAATAGCTAATTATTCGGTTTCATGCCTGTCTCGGTTGCCGAGTGAAAAAGGGAGAGAGGAAAACTTCTCTCCCCACTTTTAGGGGAATGTCCGCCCGAGCTAAGCGAGGTGGTTGGTTCTAAACCAATCGATGGAAGAGGAAGTGGCCTTCG
Organism: Amblyomma maculatum; assembly: GCF_055883805.1. Taxonomy (NCBI): domain Eukaryota; kingdom Metazoa; phylum Arthropoda; class Arachnida; order Ixodida; family Ixodidae; genus Amblyomma; species Amblyomma maculatum. The sequence goes on along the minus strand of NC_139345.1, from coordinate 106,788,488 downwards.
GCCCGGTGCCCGTCTTTCTCGGAGCTGGCTAATCAGAGGAGACTAATCCCGCTGCGTTCTTCCGGGGGCAAACCCAATTTCGGCGACCACTTCACAGCCTGCAAAAGTGTTCATACCATAGCGCGGGGGTTGAAATTCGCACGCTCTAAACTGCATGTCTAAACAGAAGTACAGATAACTGCCACTGCTGATTCACCTAGTTCTCGTTTTCTGAATTTGAGAGGAAAAAAAACGCGTAAAACTATAGTCTTATGCGTTTGCACGTATTGTGAAGCAAATATATTTGCTGCACATCACGTGCAGTTAATAACGGTCATTCGCCTTATTCCGCCGATTTATTTTTTTACTTTACGTACACAAAGAAAAACATCATATACTCCCTCGAATTCTAATCGTACGCCACAGATGAAATTCAGAAGGAATGTTTGTAAAGCATGAGCACAGGGTTAATTTCAACCAGGATTTTTCCAGGAATTGGGATTAATGGGATTGTCCAAATTTCTCGACGGGTAGGGTGGATGTGGAGGGAGAGAAGCGGCAATCATTTTTAGATGCCACAGTGAAGAAACTCGAGCGCTGCGCACTTGTAAGTGGGCACCTAAGAAAAACAAAGTGTGTGTGTGCGCGTGCGCGCGTGCGTGCGGGGATCACCAATTTTAACCACAGCAGTACGTCGGGGTCTTTGCATATATCCTTTTCTATATCTTAGGAGGCTATGGTCGTGGCATATATGCACATAAATACCAGTATACTCACCTGTGCCGAAATTGCTACCTAGATGAGGTTCTACGAGAGTTCATGAGCTCAATAAGTTGCAATAAGTACGCCTGATGCCACTCAAGGAAGAGTTTTTAATGTACTGGAGGAGTTTTAGTGCATGCACGCATACGCACAGACATACTGCTGGCCCAACATCAGTGCGCATTCTTTCAACTGCGCCATTCTTCCAGCAGAGTGAAACTGCGTGCTCGTCACGAGCTGTTCATTATTATTATTTTTTTTTTTTTTGCAGAAAAAGCCCCATGCATTCACTGCGTTTGCTCGACACGCATTCTTTAAGGCTCTTGGGAAGTCCGAACGAATTAAGTTTTACTGCTCATTATCAGGTTTTAGCTAACAATCTCATGTGAATTTATGCGTTTCATTTTGTTACTCATTTTGCACATCATGTTAGGGTGTGCATGCTGTAATGCTAATAAAGCAGCATATATTTTTATGAATGTTATGACCTTTTTGCGCATACTGAGAAACAGCCTAGTTATGATTATTTTGGCTGCAAAAGCTATACTGCATCGAGAGAAAAAATGTTGCATTTTGTCTTTCTTGGGTTCTTCACAGATATTCAGGTTATTTTAAGCCAGTTCTTCTTTGTATCTGATTCATATCCAAAAATTTCAATACTTGCACATCCTTAACTTCGAAAGTACTAGCAGTGTGTATTAAAAACACTGATGTAATTTTCAGGATATTTACTCCAAAAATTTATAGTACTGACATTACCTATTTTGATTCCATGGCACGCTTTTGGGGTGCGGCCACTGCTCAGATAGATGACGGGTCGCAGAAACACAAGGTAAATAATCTTTATCCGTGCATTTTACAACTTGTAAAAACGCGGTGCTGCCGCAGTCACGCAGCGCGGTTAGAAACGAAAAGTTTCTCGCGTAAGATGAAACTTGGAGAGAGAGGTTTGAGACAGAGAGAGAAGGCACGTGGAGAGAAGGAAGAGAAAGCTCGTGGAGAGGAGTCCAGTGCTTCCAGATGAAGGTTGTGCGCAGCGGGAAAATTGAACTCAACTCATGTAACAGCACATTACCATTTATAACCTTTGTCAAATAATTTACTGCTCAGACTGAAACTTAGCATTTAATGCAAAATCGATCCTTTCTAAGAAATAGCCTCTTGTAGTCATTATTTTCTTGTGTTATATAAAGGCATACAGCATCCATTACTACATAAAAGAACTCTGTCAGTTTTATAGAAGTTTGTGTTCATCCTACAAAGCAATGACAGTGCAGACTGGAACAAAAGCGAATAATGTACCAAGGCTCCATGTCTAACACTGTTATGTAGTTTGCAGCAAAGGGTTGTTATAAAAAACATGACTGAACTTTCAACAAATTAAATCCGAGAGCAAAGCAACCATTTTTCACGAAGAGAAATACTTTATTTGATTTCACCTTTACGAAAGTCACACAAAGTGCATGCTGTAAACAATTAAAAAAAAAAAGCAAGAAGAAAAATAACTGATGCGCCTCTTACAGAGTTGCATTTAGCGAGGATTGCATGATCAATCCTCGAGTCAATAGAATAGCTAAAACACAAAGAACTATGTACAATGCACTTAGTAGAAGCCACTATGAACATTTGTTTGCTCAGTTCACAACAAAGATTACTGACTTACTCGGCACATTGGCTGGCAAGCTAAATGATTAAGACCAAGCTTGTTATAAGAGGATCATTTTATGCCACTGCTGCAAGAAACATGACACAGTCTGCACCAATTTAAAACAACTGCTTCAATGTTGCCTGCCAGAGTCACGGCCATTACAACCACAGTATAAACATGGATGCGCCACGCCCTTACTCGTCTGTTCTATAACCTACAAGATGGACTTGAGCAACAGTATTTCGCACTTATGCAATTGCACATCTCTGACTACAATTTGAGACGAAAAAAAAAACACATTAAATAATCATTCTAAGGCATACCTGCAGAAAAATGAGAAACATCTCGATGCAGAGCAATGTCCGCACAAGAAGAAAAAAAATGACTGAATATATACATTCACTGGCAGCTACATATATGATATACTGAAGAAAAACACAAAAGAAAAAATTGAAAAGCTATATTGATGACTAGACATGTAACACGCTGTCCGTGACTCTCCAAAGCCATCAAGGCTCAAAGTTTCCGAAACCAGACAAAATCACAATTTACACAGGAATGAATGCCCAGGCGCTACACACGCCTACAAAAATGTGTGTGCATGAAACAATGACACACAAAAAACTTGGCCTCTTTTCTCTTAAGAAATAAATGACAAAACAAGGACACCTGAACAGAAACTCTTTCACAACGAGCATCACTGCGACTGCTACTTTTGCAAGTACGGCCTTCACTGTCCGTTTGTGTACGTAAACCTACCAGCCAATCATGTTTAACGCGGTTACACTGAACTGGTGTATTGAACTCTAAAAGAGGAGCAGTTGAAACAGCAAAACTTACAAAGGAATATAAAAACCACTGTCGTAACTGTGCAGACAGCCACCAATTTTGTTGCTCATGACGAGCGTATACAACACTGTAATCACTTCAGTAAACCATTCAACAAGTCTAACCAGAGAGTGTGACAAAGCAATGAAACTAAGCACAAAGAGAGCGACAAAACTGGAACTGGCCATGAAGCACTTTAGGCTTGGAATTAAAGAATAAGCATGCCACATATAAACCCTACCGCATTCCACATAACATGTACACTTCTCCCGAGCTCATACCAAAATAAAAAGCCTGTCTTGAACTAAAAAGCATGCCTTCAATATTCCCTTTTTCTGACAAGCATCGAAATGTGGCGTCAAACATGCAAAAAGACTCTGACATCAAAAGCATGATTAACTTGAATGAGGCTAGGTATGCGAGTTGAAGCAGTCAGCTATCGCTCAACTTTTCAGTGCCATTATCGGCATCAATGCAGAGTACATATATGCACACCAGGCATATTAGGCAGAAGCCACAGAGAGAAGAAATTCAGCTGACGACTGCATCAAGCATTTACAAATATGTACGTCTTCAAAGTTGAAACCACTAAATGTGGCAAAGCAATAAGAGTTCTTAATTTAACCTTCAAGCTCTTGTAACGTCAACTGTATTGTAAGGCAGCCCAAACCCGCCAAACAAGGATAGCAACTGCATTTCCTGGGTGTCACCATAAAACACAGACTGACACAAACACTTTCAAACAGTCCAAAACTGACATGCGAGCTCTGAAATGAAATCACACTCAGCATCTAGTGCAGCAATCACTGTGAAGGTTCCTGCTTGGTTAAGACAGTGTTCATAAAAAAGATTGTGGAAGCAAGAAAAGCACTGCAAATGTGGAATTCATAGTATGCAGCAAAGTCTACCTCAGCAGCAACGCTGAAGTGAACAGTGGGGAAACCACAGTTAAAACATTTTGTGATGTTTCCACACCTTGCTGTGCTCACATGAAATGCAACACTATAAGAGTCGAGCACAATCAAAACAGTGTCACAAGCTGTGAAAAGCAAAGTCACGGCTAAATGAAAGAAATGAAAGAAAAAAAAAAAAGAAAAAAAGAACAGTCCTCAATACTCCACAGGCCTTTGCAATAAGCACCCTGGGCACTGCCATGTAGCTCACTGGATTGTTGATGCACCTCAAGCTAGCACAGTGGAAGCGGTAGCAAAACTGGCTAGCGAGAGTCAGGAGAAGAGGCGTTTCAATGTGACTTTCGCCAGATGCCACATTCTATAGGAGGTCCTTTTTTTTCTAAAGGACCAAAATCAGATTTCGTAGGAGGAGTATAGACACCTAATTTTTGGTTGTGTGTATAAATGTGATAGCGTTAAAGGCCCCGTTCTCCTGAAACTCCATCGTCGACATTACGAGCGAAACATCCCAGGTGCGGCTCGGCCAGGTGTCTGTTAGCGGGTGACATGGTGACCTGTCGTGATGTGTGATAACACAGACAACATGACATAGCAAAGTTGGCAGGCATTGCAGACTAGGGCTTCGCCTTTGTGATGGGAGAGTGAGATTGTGATCTAGCCTTCCAAGGCCCATGGATCTAGTGTTAGACATGCTGCCTCTATGTCACGCAGGCCAATTTGTACAGCTTGTTTAAAGCAGAAATTTATATCTATGTCGGGAGATCTTTCACATAATATGGCACTTTGGGACAGTATGTTAATGACAGTGCATGAGATAACAAAGGCACAAATAAACAATTACTGATTAACTAAATAGCAAAGCAAATGGATGCATACGAGGGTCCGCATGAGGAACTGGCAAACAGGAGCCAAGGAGCCATAAACGCTGTCACATCATACATACCCTTAAAGGTAAGGCTTAAGATTACCCCCCCCCCCCCCCCAAACTTTATTCTAATGTTGCATATGGGGTCATTATACACGCATTCTCCTGTTCTATTTGCTATGACCACCAAATAATTTATAATCAAATTTCTTGCCTCATGAGTTTTGCTTTTAGTCAGTCATAGGCAGTATCGAAGATATATGTATTTTCGATACTATCTTAGGTACATTTTGTGTATCTGTATTAGGTATCGCGGGCTGAAAATGAAAGTATCGAAGTATCAGTATCGAAAACACATATTTAGTGTATCATGTATTTTAACGATACTCGATACTAAAGAAAATTGCAAATATAGAAGCTGCTGTGAGACTTTGGGTTGAGGGCGCAAGCTCAGGCGGTAGTACAAGCACAGAGACAGTTCTGCTTCTAGCACCGCCTGAATTAGCTCCAAGTACCCCGTCCCCTCAGAATCAACCACAATTCTAGATTCCCTTTCTTTAAGAATAAAAGAGCCAATGTTAAATAGATGTCCACGGAGTTCTTTAGTTGTGAGCACTGAGTGTGCACCACAAAGCCGCTAAGCCATTAGCGGACACACAGAAAGAAAGGAACAAAGCGGTAACATAAGAAAGGTGTACACACAGCAGGAACTATGCACACTCCTGTACCCCTAGCCGCTCTCCCACCCTTTGCCATCCTCCCCTCCCCCACCAAAAAAAAAAAAAAAAAAAGCAGCCAGTCTCTGCGGCATCTGATTCTCGCCAAACAGCATGCTCAGTGTACTGTTGAATGCAGTAAATTATGCCCAACCCTTCTCCAAGCTCTCGGCTCCGCGTGACGGCTCTGGGTGGCGCCAAGAACACGAGCTTCTAAGACCTCAGTCGGCTATGATGCAGTCGGTTAACTGCCGTTCTTGTAGTTTACAGTGTTTGATTGAAAACAAATACATTGTTTGTTACAGCGCACTAGACTTTAACTAGACTTTGTTTCTTGAAAAACTATTTCATCTAAAATTTTACGCAATACACAACATGAAAGTTATGACTGCAGTTTTAATTGAATAAAAAATTATGCGTTGTCAAAGAGTTTTGTTTTGTCAAAACCTTTGAGCAAACTTTGAATGAAACTTGTAAAGATGTATTTGTATCTATAAAGGCAAGAAATGTTCATTTTTTAAAATAAATATGTGGTTGATTGACACCATGTTAGCCACTGTGTTAAAGAAGACTTCGATCTTTTATCCACAACCAGACATAGTTCTCAAGCGACGCTATTGAAACTTGAGTTACCTAACTACGTTCAGTATTCCTGAGCTGACGCGATTATGGCTGAACCTTACCCGCTGATAAAAGGTATCTTCATCCTATATAACACTGCAGTGTGCATATGTAGACAGTCTTTCTAATTTGCCTCATATTGGCGCGCCCACATCGGGCTCTTTCCAACTAATCAAAATGTTCAGCCATTTCATTTTCGTTGTTTTCCTTCTAGCTTTGAACAGTATGCACAGCTTCTAAAGTCCGTTATCGCACTAATGGCAAAATAACAGCTCAGTTCTCTAAACGCACGAGGCTGCACCTTTAGCACAAGGAAAATGCTGGGGCCACCGGATAAGTAACGTTTCGTATGAAATTGAAAGGAACAGAAAAAGATTCAGATATATTTGTATACACAGCCAGGTGCCCACAGTTCGGTTCGTATAACGAGCATTAGTTTAAAGAAATTTTTTGCTAGGCCGCTTATGTAAGCGATCACTTCATTGTAACCATGGCTCCCAATATCAAGTTCTTACAAAGCCGGATGGCCTGATAGAGGAGATTCAATAACTTCGTGCTTTCAGACTCGTTTCAGCCTTTTCTGGAAAACTGTACACTACAGGAATGCACTAAAGATTGCGGAAAGCACGGTGAAATTTCCTAACATTGTTCATCATATTACCACCTTTGTTATGTTGGGATTTCAGTGATGTACCAAAGTATCGACGGTACAGTACCGAGTATCTGTATCGAAAATCGATTTCGATTATGTATCTTGTATCAGTATCGAAAATACAATTTTTCGCGCTATCAAGTATCGGTATCGAAGATACTGTTTTGAAGCATCTTGCCCAGCACTGCTTTTAGTTACAACAGCCTAGTAATGCATATGCACCAAATTGATTCTAGGTCACATGAAGGATAAAAGCAAAATCTCTGAGAAAATCACTCATCATTTTAGTTCAGTACAGTGCTAAAGCCAGCATGCTACAAGAACTGGAATCATGAGTGAAGAAGCAGCTATTATATCTGTTTTTTTATCCCTCACGCGACCTAGACTTAACTTTGATGTCATAGCCATTGCTCAGCTATTGAAACCAAAGCCGAAACTGAAACTGGTTGGCAAAAAAAAAAAAAAATCAATTCTAGATTATTTACGAGTTGCAGGCAAATACCATATCATGGTTCATGGTCAGTAATGTGATATGTATGGTTAACAAAAAACATATAGATATGTAACCAAAATTTGGTGTCTATACTCCTTTAGAATGGCACAACAGATTTTTAAAACATCTAGGAATCAAACGAATGAATGGAAGAGAACATAAAGGGAAAAATAAACAGCTAAGCCAAATGTTCTGGTGTGAAAGTTTTTTTTTTCTTTTACTAAGAATAGTGAGAGTCTAATGTGAGACTTCAAAGGGAAACCTAGGTGCGAGCTGCTCACACAAAGCTGCTCATTAAGAGCAGACTTTACTCTGAAATACTGTTTAGGAAACAACAGAAAATTAATGAAGAAAGAGAGGCACACACTGAAACAGAAATATGCACTATCAGACACTAATTAGACACACAGGTTAAACAGAAAAAAAATAAATAAATAAAACAAGCTACCAGTGCACGTTTGCAGCAACACAGCTGGGAATGCAAGACTGCAGGCATGTGCACTTCTAGTGCTTAGTGCCTAACATGTGCCACAGATGGCGGCAGGGCAGTGCTAGAGGCAAAGAAGAGGATGTAGAGAACATTGCCTGCTTCCAACTGTGCACAGAATAAGGCTGCAGAAGATTGATGGTCATTCCGTTTTCAATACCCTGCACAAAGCAGTGGCTAAAACAGATTCCACTCCTTATATCCGAAAAACAGAAGAGCCGCCTCACTTTTTCCCATTCTGAGTAACTCAACCCATTCTCCCACAAAGAGTGAATTTACAGGTTAAATCAAACCAGAAAGAAGTTTATTTGCACACCTTTAACCTAGTCAATCAAAATATTGATTCCCACTGTTACCACGGCTGCTCAGTGGCAGATTTATGGGGGCAGGAAGGGGGGGAGGTTGCTTTCTTGTTCTAGCGAGAAATTCTTATAATAGTAAAACCATGCAGAAGTCCTCCTATTATTTTTTTATACTTTTTTCAGAACTGCAATGCAGTTTCCCCTCTTAAAGGCATCCAGCACTGCCAAACATTGGCGCTGTTATTAATGGCATGCTCCGATGCAGTGTGTGCCAGGTGAGGAGAGATGCCCCTCTTGTTCTTGCAACATCTCCCTAAGAGCAAGATGAGAGTAAGAGGAGCATGCCTCCTCACCTGCTGCAGTGTTGCTAATGGTGGCCACCAGCTGGCACCACTGCCACTCCAGCTGCAGTAACAGTGGGCTCCAAACTTTTCACAGTGCAGCATAATGGCATCAACTGCTTTATGTGTACATTGAGCTAGTCAGTTGTAAGCCTGAAATTGCTTTCTTGATGACTTCTTACAATTCAAGCTTACAGTGTTCACCATCCTTATACTTGCACTTCCAACAATACATACAATCCTTCCATAAAGGCCATGACTTGTCTATTATCCTACTGCTGGCCTAAAGAAAAGCACAATAATTCATATTTCAAAGTGTCAACATATCTACCTGAAACCATGGTAAGGAGGAATGTATAATGCATGTAAGAAAAGTCAAATTCAATGTTAGAGTGGCAAAAATTAAACTTCAATTCTGTTCTTGTTACACAGAAAGCTTGCTAGTGCATCTTGCAGTGAGTGCAAACATGAAACCATCAGATAGAGAGATGGCATCAACCAGGTTGAAAGCTCTAGCCGAAACGACCCCTTGAGTGCAATTAAAGGAAGCTGGTCACTGTCTTAGGTGCTGCAAGTATGATTCAGATACTCAGGCTAGAAATCATTTGACAGAGTTAATTTTCATAAATAAACATGTTTGACTGCGAAAGTACATTAAAATCATTGCTTTGTTTTTTGCACAGATTATGCATGGCTATGCATGAAACAATGTCACAAAACCATTATGTGTCACCCATTGAGCTACAAAGACCATTACTAGCAGCATGCATTAAGTTTTCTTTGCAGTTTTGGTTGTATTTCACAGGCAGCCATATAAGCTGAAGAAAGCAAAGAGATATATGGGACTTAATGCCTCGAAGCAACATCGGCTAAAAGTAACGAGACACCTGCATATTTAATAACTGGGTATACCCATTAGGCACACACACATGTACAAAAAGCATGCTTCATTTCTGCTCTGAATGCAATAAATGAAAATTAAAAACATATATCAAGATTTAATTTCCTTTTTCCTCTGAGTGTTTTTATGATATGTGGACCTGCTTTTTGTTGACCTATAAAAATATTTGCCCTCAAAATGAATGACAATGCCAATGCTCTAAACTGAAAAGGCTGGACACCATTTCAGCACTGCCCGAGACAAGCACCATGGATATCTATCACAATGCCCATTACAACCATCATCGACACCAAACAAATCCTAATACATGAAATATATTAACCATATAAAAAAAAGGAGGCTTAAGTCCTCAGCCATCTTATTTAATGGCGCTTCCATTGGCTCCACCAATTGTGACAAACAGCAACATGCGATGACTCTTTTACGTTTCTCTCTTGTACAACACAAGATGTGAGAGCAAAACAGATAATTTCTCCCTTGCCTGAATCTCGTCAATAAAAATATTAGTTCCCCACCAGTACTAGTATTGCGTGCTTCCAACAGTCAAGAGACTGGGCGACTATGCGAAACAAGCTTGTCCTAGGGATAGCTTCCTTCGTGGGGAGAGCTACACCAGAGTAAAGTGCCTTGTGACAACAGGCTTTTTCTGCCTTGTTTTTTCCCGGCACACTGCAGCAGCCGACTCATAACCCACGGTGAAATCTGGCTGCAGCCGCCATTTGACAGCGATTTAATGAGGGCGCACACTTTTACCAGGAACTGTCGTTCCGACGAACTTTCCTTCTTCTTGTGCATACAGCGTTGCTCACTTCCTCTCCGCGAGCACCACACTCAAACTGCATCTCCCTGCATACCCACAAGCCGTACTCGTGTGGCTGTTAGTGCCGTCAGGCTGCTCCCAAGGCCAAGGTCCCCTTCTTCAACAGAGTCACACTAAACAAAACAAAAAATAAGACAAAGCAAATTAACACTGCCAGAGAATAGCAAGGCTTGGGCTGTCCATTTGTAGCATAAAGTTATAAAAACCACCATGTGTTTGGACACACAATATGTGCACTGTAAAGAGCCCTTGAATCAGTCGTTGAAGACATATATATACAGGCACACCACCAGCACTGATCTCAGCATAACAAGCTCCCTAAAAACTGATACCTTAGTCTCGTGTGTACCCCATATTTTAAAAAAAAATCTATATATATATATATATATATATATATATATATATATATATATATATATATATATATATATATGAGGGGCAAAATCTAACACACAGGTCGTATCAAGAGGATAGATAAGCAATGATTTTCTATATTTTACAAATATTTCAAGGAATGCTTGCATCTTATAAAAAATTTGCAGGAGCATGCTTGTATATTGTAATAAAGAAAAACAACTGAAAAAGAAATTGAGTTCAATTCAGTAAACATAAACTGCAAGAATTACTACCCCTATGAATCTTTCTATGAAAGTTGGCTGCAATTAGTGCCAAATGTAATGTGAAATTTCCAACAGGAAATGACTCCAGATTTTTAACATTTCCAAGCAAGCCATTCAGAAATGCCATCAAGGAAACAGTAAATGCAAGTACCTTCGTGCTTGCAAGCAAAGAAAAGAGGGCTAGATATAGAATGTAGCTCACACCTTAGCACAAAAATTGGCTAACCTCCAAGGTTATCTCTAAGCCTGTGAATTTATGAGCTGCAATCCTCGTATGTTGCCATTGATATGCTACGAGTAAAGAGTTAAAAGCGTACAAAACTGAGAAGCAAAAACATTTGCAGATATACTTCCATTTGGCTGCATGAAGAAAGCTGTGCAGAGTGGACAAACACTTGACACATTACAGACTTAAATTCTATAGGACCCATAGAATATTTGTCACATGGCCATTTGATCTAATTTCAGTTAATAACTGATCTTTGATGCAAGAAAAGGGGGAGATAATTTATAATATTATACTTCCATATAAAGTAAGTGATCGTTTTGAACAAACTTTGCATGAAGTGATTGAACCATAACAGAAAAACTGCTGCATATTAAAAAAACTAAAGTTGCACTGGACTTCAGTGGAAGTTGTAAATTTTATGCCAGAACCTTGTGGTTACAAGCTTATTGAAGCAAGCTCACACTTGGACAGCGAGTTTGAGCATATTAAAAGAAACAACACAGACTCTCGTCGCCAAAAATGCCTCGCATGTTCTTCAAAGCTAGCAACAAGACATACTCCCATGCTTCTGCAAGGCCGTCCTGAATCATTACTCCGCAAAGACAGATAGCAATCCCTAACTGAACAAAAACTTGTCCATTCACTACACGTTCAATTGTGAAACCAAGCAGGTCGACTAAAGCTGAGCCATCTAAGCAAAATGAAGGTGCACCCAACAGCCATCTACAATACACAAGTGCCAAGCAGTAAGCAAAAGAAAGAACACAAATGTCACACAAACCATGCTTTGAAATGTCCACTGCTCTACATTGGCTTTTGCTTTCAGGCTGTCTTGCATCACATAAAATTAGCCTGCGGCTGTCCAGAATCTCCCGCAATATTGAAATGTGCACTTCCCTTTAAAAAAGAAAAGGAGGAAACAAAAACATACTCATGCACAGTCAGACGCAAAAGTCACATCCACGACGCAACTTTGATAAATGACGCCACAAGGACGATGCCAGCAAGAGAGACCCTAGGGGAGGTTCACCTCACCACAGTTGAGACACAACAAAGCTTGGTGTACGAAAGATTGAAAAAAACATTCATGCAATGCTGAACACACAGGAGCACGCATACTAGACATGAAATGAGCCTGTGCATGGACCTTCAAGCTTTGCAACAGTAAACAAAAAAATATTTTCTACATCATTACAATTCGTTTCTGTGCTTGCTCTTTAATGTGGCCACTGCAATCAGCAGATTAGCAGTTTGGAAAATAAAGCTTCAGATAAAGAAAGTGACACCTCTTTTGTAATATTGTCATGCCAAAATAATCTTTCTGGGTAAAAAAGAGCAGGTTTAGACTTTAAAAAAACGCTTAAATAAAACATTACCACAACATAAACCTCTGTATGTTGCACAAAGCACTAGGATGAATGGGGCCTGTAATTAATTACAACAAGCTTCAACTCTCTTGGGGAACAAACCCTGCTCCATGATCTCAAAGTGGGCCTGTGAAAGAGTTGCATGTCTCTTTCAATTTAAACAGACCTTGGCAGCTTGAGAAAATTAATATATCTAGGAGGTATAAAACAGCAATGTTCTTGAGGCTCAAGAATGAAGGAACATTGACCTCAACTAAATCCTAAACCAGAGCTCTGCATTCCAACAGACCTTTGCTCAAACAAAAATTTTCAATTTCAGTTCTCACTCATCCCCTGTACATAGTAGCAGGTTTTCAACAAGCCCTCTGCTCTAAGGAGGCCCTCTTTCTATGTGCTTAAAGATAAAATGCACGCAAAAAAGAAGAAGAAATGCATATTTACAATACCAGTTATGCATTCATTACTAAATATTCAGTGAAGAAGCAAATAAAATGCACAAGTTCCTCGCCAGATGCCATGCATGTAGAAGATTGCCAGCTTAATTAGAAGAAAGCACCGACGCCATATAAAATAATAGACAACTTAAATGAAACCTGGCACACAATGTTTAATAAGAACTATAAACAATGTGTGTACTGACGTGCAGGCTCAGTCAAGTCTAGGCAAGTGCCTCGGTGTAAACACAACACCTACCGTGCAACAGGCTAGCCTTGAGAACAGGAAATAGCGTGTTAACATTAAGTGGCTTCACTTTTGTGCGTCCAGCACCAAGAGCTGCCAAGCGATGGGAGGTATATAAATTTCCTCATGGCCTGAGTGATCATGCAGCCTCATAAGAAACGCCCTCATGAAGCAAAGGTTAGCACGTCGACTTTGGCAGCATGCTATGGCCACGACTATAAGAAAATTCACTTTTTTATGACTGCCCATAGTTCAGGTCCTCAGGGCCAGAGACCTAGCAGAGTGCTGTAACTACATGTGGCCTACAGCAGTCAACCTTCAAAAAATAAAAAGGTTCAAAAGAACAGAACAAAAATGCACCTTTTCTTCCATCTTTACGAGCAAGCCCTAGCATTCATGGGGATGCTGTAGTCTGGTACAGCTCAAGAACGAATCAGTGAATGCGTCCCAAAGGAGGAAGTCAACTGCCTTTCACTTGCCAGCCACTTGCGACTCTTACTAACAAGCCCAAGGTGGCCGAATGCAATGCAATGATCATTTGACGCCACTTGGACCCCTTGAACGAAGCGACATTTGCCGCTTCATTCTTAAGCTGTGCCTGACAAGAGCAACGTCACAAACATAAGTCACATTCAAAACTGAGGTTCAATAAACCTAATCTTATAGCAAAAAAAAAAAAAGCCAAGAGAAACAATAAACCAATTACTAGTAATAGCAAATGGAGGCATGCAAGAATTGCAGAAACCACAGAACCTTCACAGCAGCCAACAGTCCCAGTTACAATTAATGCAAACTTTTTGCCCTCGAGGATTACACTAACCATTGGAAGCTGAGATGAAGCCCTGAAAGAGCTATTTATCTGAGGCAAAAATATAGCATGCCAAGTCTCAGCCTCATGCTGAGGCTGAGACATGGACTGTTCACAAGAACCAGAGAAAGGGAACCACACACACCATCATCACCTGAAAGGAAATTTATTATGCACACACCATATGCAATGGCACAGCCCTGCTAAGGGTAGAGCAAATGTTGCTACTATTTTTCAGGAATTAAACATGGTTGTTCGTCAACCTAGAAAGAACAAAGAAAAAATTAGACACTAAGCTCCTTCAAAGATAAACATAGGGTACATACAGAACACAACTGCACCTTTCTTCAGCAGATATACATGTAATAACTTGTAAAACAAGTAATGAAAACCTCCATGCACATTTTGGTGAGGTAACAAACTTTTCAGATTGATCACAATAAAATTCCCAGAGTTGTAAAATCATTTAGCTAACAGCGAGGCAGAACTTCCTGCCAGCATGAAAGCAGTGATCCTTTCTGAATGCCTCGCATAACACAGAAGCAAAAGCTAAAATAAAAATTTCCAACTGAATGAGCACAGCAAATGCATTGAATACACTTTAACAAGTACACCACAGTGGCTCACAACACAATACATGCTTTTCTCTCCAGTACGCTGCTGCTTACAAGCACTTTTTAAAACATTAAACTGCCACCTTCTAAAAAAGTACTTTCCCAAAACCTCAGTGTAATATTTTGGGCAAAAAGCTTTGGTAACAAACCTCCATGGCCAAATGGCACAGCCATGCCAGTTAAACAGTGGTGCAGTTATAAAAAAAGTTCAATCACTCAGAAGCGTCCTGCACAATGTGAGGTGTGGAAACCTTTGCAGGGTCTGTACAAACATAAATATTATCCACCATAGTGTGTAGTGATGTGCCGAAAGGAAAAAAACAAAAACAAAAGAAAGCACCGACTAGAATAAAAACATCTGAGTGAATACAGAAAGATACAAACACAAACACCTGCTCATAAACAATGTGTCATAAGGATGCAGCAGCAAGCTTTCTTCATATTTGTTTTCTGTGAAAATATTTATGAAAGAACATAAACTGAATGTTGATGATAGATATCGCAATACTTCTAAACACAGAGAAAACCAATCATTTGGTACACAAATTATTTTACCGCTCCTAATGCATGCTTCCACATTCTACTCTGTGATAAAACAAAAACAAAAGCAGTGACAGAAAGCAAAGAAAAATCACCAACCAGCTCAAACCAAAGACTTGCAATCATATAACGTATAATGAAAGAAACACTATCTCAAGGTGCATATATTTCTTCACCACATGAAGGCTAACTATATTTAGTGGCACATATTATTTTAGTTATGACAAAACTAGCAAGTCAAGCTGGCAGAGCTGGCAAAAAAGAACAAATCCCTGATATACCACACGAATACCCCAATCAGCAAGTCTGATAGCGGTGCTTCAGGAATACAAACCTGTCACAAGAAACGCAACCAAAGATTTACCACTTGCTTGAAGAAAAGAGTATACCTACGCAGAGTGACAGCAACATACAAAATCTACAAAAAACCTTCATCACAAGCAATGCGGTACCCATAGCTGCCGCAAGTACAGCGACATTCGATACAAAACAGAACAGTTAAAATACAATTAACAGTTCTTCCTTTCTGGAGTTTCACTATCAGTTCCTGATGCTTTTGAAGTAGCTTCTCTGGTGAAGAACGAGACATAAGGTCCTTTTTCCTAAATCAATGCGCAAGTGAGGGCAACTCCATTCCTCTTCTACATCGCACTGAGCTGTATTGTATAGCCAAGTTCAGCAAGGCCTACAATATGTTGGAATACGTGCTCCAAGGTTGAAAGGAGGTACCAATTAGCGCCACCATTTTGTACCAAAAAAAAATAGAGTCTCACCATCCTCGAACCCCACCAGGTTGCTTGCACCAACACTGCTCTCGTAAATTCTTCACCATGTCACTTGCTGGATACAAATACAAATAAAAAAAAAAAGCAGAAAATGCCCCTCCAAATACTCCCATAACCAATGGCATCGATCAATTCTCCTAGTTGTGGGTGATCCCCTTGAAACAGAGTTACACGCAATTGATTACTTGTAAGCAATTTCTTGCAATTACTTACAATTTCATGTAATTGTGTAATAAATTTACTTTTTTTGAGCAGTAAGGTTTAGCTAATTCGAATATAATTTTTCTGTTATTGATTGCTAGTAATCAATCACCTGCTTATTAAAAAGGCTACAGGGGCAAAGCACCCATGATGATGCGACTGCGTAAACTTCTTTGGCCATATGATGGCGTGCATGAGCTACCTGGCGTATTGCGATAATGTCAGAAGCTTCACCGGCATTTATCCAAAGAACTGAACAGGCCTTGCTATGGTTCTCCCCTATAAGTTACGGCTGATGGTCCCAACAAAACACTACAAACGACTTTTTTCAGCCTTTTAGTCGCCCTTACCTGCTGAGAGTCTTTTTATGGCGCAACGAAGTGCAGTGCTCCATAGTGGATGTAGAAACTGGCATTGAAGCATTGTGCAAGGTGTTCATACCGTAATAGCGGCCTTGCGCTGGAGTTTTTGAGGTATAGTGGCGCCACCTAGTGACGACCAAGAAAAGCTAACTGGGTTGTACAAAGCTGGCTCTGCCTACGCTTCTACGCATATCTCGCAGGCTTTCTACGTCGACTAGCACTTTTTTGTGCTCCTTCGCGAGCGTGAAAAGACTCGTCATGTCTCATGGACATCGTGAGCGGGCAGTAGCCTGAAATTAAAAAAAGAAGCGCTGCGCGTGCTTTCCAGCTAAATGTTCAAAGCACGCAACATTGACCTTGCCATGTACCCCTTTGCCTGAAAACATCGTCACTGTCGCTATTGCTACTTGCGCCGCAGAGTGCCACAAACAAGTTAACAATTACAGTGTTCGACTACCACTGTCTTTTATAGCCGCACGAAATGAGGCTATGATGCGATCAGTATGGGCAATCTGGTGCACAAGTTCGCGAGAAAAGCATACGCGCTGTGGTGGATACTCCGCTGGCTCAAAGTTGAGATATATGGAATAAATACTAACTATGTACGCGAGTTCATTTGTGATCGTGAGAGTAACTGTCCATTATGCTACTGTTTTCAACAGCTGCGCAAGTAAAACTGTGTATCAAGCAACTAAAGGTGAGGAACAACAAACTAGAGTTCACTTAATTGCTACCTCAATGAAAGCAGCAATTCAATTTTAAGCATATAGTTACTAACCAGCTAACTATACCATTTCGACCATGAAACGCAGCGCGTGCTTGAGCTAAGTGCGATTCTAAATCGAACACTCCAAAAATTTTAATAGGCAACAGCGCTGGGTCGACGGTTGCAAGCACACAAATTAAAGGCAAGACAGTCGAGCAATAGAACAAAGTCGGCACGTTTTCATTATCTATACAGAAACACCGAAGCTTACCGAGGCTTAATTCGAAAATTCGTGCAGCCTCAGCTACAGCTTTCAGACACTTTGCAGTTTGTGGACTCTATGTCTCCCAAAATTATTAGCGTGAATGATCAATTAAACGGGGTGTAGAAAGCGAAAACCAGCGTAGGATCAACACAAAAGTTCAGGGGCATGCATTCAGTGAACACAACCCAAGTAGGCCATGCATGGCCAGCGCAAGGCGTCTATCAGAAGGAATGTTTACATATCAAAGCAGTTATTTATGATGCCTATCCCTGTTGCGGTTTCGTGTATTCAATGCGCCTCAGGTTAGTTGCCTGTAAAGCTTTCGTAGAGCTGCACTTCGCACAATAACTACCTGGCTATCGACTGGCAGCGTTCCAAGATTTTTGCCTCCGATTTCTGCACCTCATATAATGCCTGACATTGGGTTATTTATTGCCTTACAGACATTGTGACAACCCTAAAAGCATGATAAGTGCTTTAAATTCATTGTAATTTGTGCCGTAATACAACTGAAAGCTCCATACCGACCTATACCTATCCCATGCACTCCAATGCAGAGCAGAAACTGGGGATTTGTACTACCCAGCAGATTGCCTAGACGGCGTTTTTTAGCGCAGTTTTCGCAGCGCCCTCTGGGCAGCGCAAAATGCCTATAACGCTGCCCTATCCTCTAGCACTTGCATTAAGAAAGTTTGCAGTGAAGCGTCTGATTTCACGAGGATATGCTGCAAAATTAGCGAAAACAACTTATAAAAACAAAAATTAACATGTAAAAGAAATTTCAAGTAAGCCACACTAGTCTATTGCAGTTTGAGCGGGTTTCTGCTATGGCAAAAAAACAAACAATAGTACTAGATTACTGTTTTGTAATTATTCAGTTACTTTTCTGGGCCTGGAATTTACTATGTTCAGTTAAACTTCAGCTTGAGTAATTGCAATTGTATTCGGTTACCTATATTTTGCAAAGTGTACAAGACTGGCTTTGAGCCTGTTAGCATGACAATGTAGGGTGTAGCAGACGAAAGCAGGTTTCCCGATGCCTTAATCGAATCAGCCACAGCGCTATGAAAAATTGGTCAACGCCATTGTCTGAATGGTCTCCTTTAAGGGCCACCTGCAATTTCTTTTGTGTGTTGTATCTGACTACAACTAAAGATATGATTAGGCACCCACTAACACACATACACACACCTTTGCACACATGCTCTCAGCACTTGGGCAAATGGCTTGCTTTGGTTTATAAGGTTTCATGTTCAAAACTGACTCTGGCTATGAGGGATGTTGTAGCGGATGGCTTGGAAATTTCGGCCCCCTGGGGTTCTTTAATGTGCACTGACATCGCACAGCACACGGGTGCCTTGCTTTTTACCTCCATCAAAAAGTGGCCGCCATGGACAGGACTGAACCTGTGTCCTTGCGTTCAGCAGCCCAGCACCCTAACCACTGAGCCACCACAGCGGGTGGCCCCCTTGGGCAATGTAAAGATAGTAAAGACATCATCAAAAAAGAAAAAAAGTGAACACCGAGTAAAGTAAGAAAGCAAAATCTGCTCCCTATGTTGGCAAAGCAAGCTGCTGATAGTTACCACCAGCCAACCCAACAACCTCCAGCACACACACCCACCATCATAAGTTTATCAAACATGGCTCTGGTGGTAAAATTTAATTTAGCTGCATCCAAAATGCATTGCCCGAAATCTAATTGTGCACTGCACAATTTGCATAACAAAAATTAAGATGCATGTACCCATGCACGGTTGCCCGTAACAATAGCATTAAATTTAATTTTTCTCACTAATACTGTGTTTCACAAATATTTGGCTGAACACACTGCACATCATCAGACAGATTCTTAACAGTGCACACGCAACCTTTTGCAGCCCTGAAACCAAAAATACTTTTGTACAGACTGGCAGCAAACAAAAAGAGCGGAAAGGTATAAAGTATGCACTGCTGCATTATACAAAAAACTTAGCATGCACATCATGTGGTACAAATCTTACATAAAAGAAAAATTAAAAAAAATAAATCTTTTGCTTCAGCATTAAACAAACAGTTCTAGCATTAAAAATAATGCCAATCTCATCCACCCTACCTCTGAAATGAAATAGGTGTAAGCTGGCACAGCCAATAAGTGCCTTTCCACCAAAGATATCAATTTTCCCTAAATAATTAAATTACTGATCATAATGCCTGACTCCGACTTTTTGATGGATACACAGAGCACTCCTGAGCTTACTGAAACAGGGTGACACAAAATGAGGCAAAATGAGGGACTTGCACAGCCTAAACTAAAACTATTTGGCATTAAAGATCAGAAAACTTAATGAATGAATTATGCCATTTGCTAAAAACCAGAAAGAGTCTGAAGTTGTGCAGCATCTTAACAATATGCAATGCAGTACAATAAACAAGACAGGACTGAAGAAAAAAAAGCCCTAGTTCACAGGGGTCTCCATTAAGGCACAGTGTTCCACGTTACCAAATGTTGCATCACTGGGTATAAAAATTTTCCTAAAGCGCACTTTCATTGATGCTTTGTGTAACTGTTTGGCTAATAAGACTAGCTCAGTTTGTCTAAACAACTTGCACCGCTGACCTGAAGTCTAACTGGGCGCATTTTGGCTCCCACAGATTCCCACCTCGTACTGACGAAGTGACGCTAGTAAACGGTGCAATCCCTATATGATGCTGAAAAAGAAATTATGTGCACACTCAAGTCTGCTTATGTGCAGAAATGCAAAAGCATTATGAGTTCCATGCCTAGTTCCGTTATAAGCTCTGCGCTTTGTCGCTCAGTACCGCTGCTTAGTTGCAGTTTCTATAGTTAATATCTGGACGAAGTCAAATTTTGGGAGAACCAGGAGGGCCAAATTTTGGTGGCAGCCCAGCTAAATTAGCAAGTCACTACTGAGTTGGCCATACTCAAATTAGGTTAGACATCAATTTTGGTCAGATTTGGGTGAAGTCAAATTTCGAGGGTTTGAGGGGGCTAAATTCTAGGAATGACCCGGCTAAATTTGCAAGTCACCAGCGAGTTGCACATACTCAAGTTAGGCTAGATACCAGTTTTGATGAAATTCTGATGAATTCAAATTTCAGGGGTCCAGGGAGGCAAAAATTTTGGGGGTCATCCATCCCAATTTGGAGGTCACCAAAGAATTGGCCATACTCAAATTAGTTAAGACATCAATTTGGGTCAAATTCAACAAAATAAAACATTTGGGGGCCCAGGGGCCAAATTTTGGGGGTGGCCTATACCAATTTGGAGGTCACTGCTGAATTGGCCATAACTGAATTAGACTGGATACCAAATTTGGTACTACAGTGGAATACCACTTGAACAAACATCCGTTAAACAAAGTATTCAGTTGCAAGAACTGTATTAAATCCCTCCATCAAAGTTCCATTGAATGCTATGTAAACAGCCTTCATTTTAATGAAATTCAGTTACCGTATTTTCCAGTTTAAGATGCACCTTTGTATAAGATGTACCCCTTATATCTAGACTTTCAACAAAAAATTGGTATATAAGACGCACCTCAATTTATTCTGGTAAGGGCAATAGGGCTTCACTATATATGCTTGCTCGACCATTGCGTGCTATGTGCCTGAAAAAACATTTGCTACATGCGCGTGCGAATGATAGAAACAAAAAGGGCAACACCTATGTGCAAAAAAACTCCCCCTCAGTGAGAGCAGAAAATTTATTATTATTCAAAGTTTTCAAAAGGCTTCATCCCCGATCGAATGCGACAAAGCGCATGCAGGAAGGAGAAAACACACATGCAATAGCCACCAAAAAATGTTACAAATCGTAAGTGGAAGAGAGAGTTGGCTCGATCTGACTTGTCTTGGCAGAGTGGAAAGGGCGAGAAGCATGGATGTCGCCACCTTTTGGCATTCTTTCAGTGAGACGGCTGTACAATTCTAGAACACTATAATGACTGCAAATATTGTAATCGCAGGCGTTGCTACCGTTACCATTTCACGATAAAGTTCGCCTTTGAACAATGCGCAAAAACAACGACAAAAAAGAAATGCACATAAGATGCACCGTTGTATAGGACACACTACCGAAAATTTTGTCAGAAAACTGCGTCTTATACGCAAGAAGATACGGTACTGCTCATTTTAATTCTACAAACAATTTCTGCGGCGTCATCTGCGTCTCCCACGTCATACTTGAAGTTTCAAAAAGCACAACCGGCACTTTTTGTCATAGTTTTACGTTAAGAACCCCGTTTCATTACCGCAGTGACAAAAAGTGACCGTCATTTAGTTTTAAACTCAACTGGCTATCTAAACAAGCTTGTAGCCAGCCCACCTGGCTTTGCATGCTTAGTTGGCTCCACAGTCATAGCCAGCCATAGCCAGCCTAAGGCCGACTAGGTGTTAAGCTCCAAGAAGGCTTAACAAGAAAGGCGTACATATGCATGCTGATTAACCATGATCTGCTTAGAGAAAATGAAGACCTTTGCTGCCCAGCAGACTGTGGTGCTGGACAAGATTCGCACGAGCTTGTACACAGTGACTAAGTTCAAAACTACTGCAGTCCTAAGTAAAAAAGTGCTTCAAAAGGTTACTGCATTCTTTGCTTGCAAATGAGCACAGTCAGAAATAAATGGGTTGAGACATGATTTGAACACCAAATGTTTCTTGGAACCAATAGAAACGAGCTTCCATTTCACTTTAAAAAACTTTTTCCTAAGGTCCCTTGAAGTTTGTTCAAGTGGCATTTCACTGTATATCAGTTACCCATGCAATGGATTCTTGACAGTTCATGCGGACAGGCTCTGATGACCGGCTCCGTCTGCACACTTTGCTGACCCGCTCTGTCCACGCCCCTCGTGAACAAAGGAAGGCTTTTGCCTCAAAAGATCGAAAACAAGACTGATAGCCAAAAACCTTCAGTCTAGCAACTGAAATGAGAATGATGTCCAACAGTTTGGTGCCGGGCCTCTGTTTCATTTTCCACATTAACTACACGCCGCTACAACATTTATTCCAGCTAATCAAAGGGCAACAAAAGAAAAAGCTCCCAAAAAGAAATTCAAATATGGTGTGAGGAAAATCATGTGGCGACAGCGCCACACCTGCTTTGACGTTACCCCACAAATGCAACCGTTGAGCTGCTACACTTGCTCGTTTCTTATAACAAAATCTGAATGTTAACTTTCCAGGCAAACATTTAGGCACAGCTGCTGTGTCTATAAACATGTTGTGAAGCCTAACTGCCACTAACATTGTGCAGCGAAGACAAAATTTATTGCGCTTTCCACAATTTACTTTAGCGTTTAATTAAAAAAAAATTTACATTTCATTTTTTTTTGTCATTTATGTTCTTTGTGGAATCCAATGGAGAAATAAAAAATGAGGTACTTCTTCATCGCTCTTTGGAAAAATAATTTCAGAGGTAGAGGATTAAGGTCAAACTTTAGTGCCGTGCATCTTTGTTTTGCACAAAGAAAACTCAAGTGCAGCCAGGAGTAAAGCACCAGTTTGGACAAAACATAGACAAGGATGATAATATGCACTATGTGTATAACATCAATGTTCACAAAGCTCAAGTGCAAACATTTCACAGCATGTTTCACTGTCCTTTTATCCTCAGCCGCTTCCCACCTTGTTCAAGAAAATGATGCATTACCCCTTATCCTAGTAGCAGCCCTCATAAAACAGTACAGTGTCACCAGTGCCAATGCTGGGTCAGAGAAGCAGTCTTTCAAAAAGAAAATAACAGACAGTATGCACTGCTATGTGTGAAAACTACAAAGACCTTTTCAACATTATTCTGCACCCTGTGTGACAGATGGTGCGACATACACACCAAAACTCTGGCTTTGTGACAGAGCGAACATATCACCATCTAATACAACGTAGGTAAGTGCTGCTGCCAAATGTACTAGACAAATCAAACCACAAGATACTGCATGGGTATAAAATATGAGTCAAAGTGAGCCAGCAGTTTATACTGAATGAGTACTGGATGCTGTCTTTAGCAGCAATGCAACATTTTGTAACTGAATGCAATCTGTGCATGCACGGTCCCATAATTACAATCAAATACAAAAAAAAAGAGCCACTATAGAATACTGAAAAAATAACATGACTGTAAAACTGAAAATTGTTTTTTTTTTTTTTTTTTATGAATGGAAGGGCACAGCATGTCTCGCTTCTTGGTGGACACATAAACAGCACCATGAAGGAAGGGAAAAATGGTATGGGCAGCTTGAAGCTACATTCAAGACGCTACTTTCTTTACATTGTTATACTTAGGCCATGTACTTTCCGATTTTAACTGAAAAATACTGATAACGCTAAACTTTCTATTTCCTTCACTTCACTGTACAAAAGTGGGCCAGCAGGCACTCAAGAAAGCAGTGCAAGGGGTGGACACCCTCTAGGCTCCGCTGCCTGCACTGGCTGCCAAGATACATCAACTAGCATCTCCGCTACTGTAGCAATGAACCATTTGCAGAAATCTGTAAGTCATATTCTTCTCAAAGCTTGTTTTGCAACCAAAACAACTCGTCACCAACTAGACTCCAGCATTCTTCTTGGAAGTAGTAGTAGGGGACCTGCTTCCGTCCCCATCTTGCGGGGGAGAGGGGAGGGAGGGGAGAATTGTTCGTTGTCAAAGGGGAAGTTTGTTTTGTTGAGCAGACAATTCTAAGAAAGTTTTGTGTTGTGTAGGGCCCACATCAAAGATACAAGGGGTTGTCTCCAATTCCTGTCTAGCATCTGCTGGGAGCCATCTTGAAGTCAACTGGCGACATTCCCAAGCTTACTCAGAGGCGGAAATTTCCTGTTTGCCTTTTTTGTGCCTTTTTACTTCTACTATAATCTTCTGTGCTCTAAGAGTTTTTTCCATTGATAATCGCCACATTTTACAGTTCACACAACGCAATCAGCTGAAAAACCCCCAATTTGAACAGAGTATATAAACACTGAAAAACATCTACAGAATTCTCGAAAAATAAGCGCCAGAAAGTATGCGGCCTAGTTGTACTCTAAGGATGACCAATAATGCACTTCTATGACCCATTCTTTATTTGATGCATTTTTTTTACTAGTCATTTTAGTAGAAGATAAATGTAAACATAGCAATATCCTACATAAGGCTGCAGGGCACGTTAAACGTGACAAAACTTTCATTTAGGCCTATCTCTTTAACCATTTGATTAAACTCTTCCACAACCTGAACGAAAGTAATGCTTTAACCAAGCCAACTAAAGGTGTGGTTCTGAGGTCTATATAGCTTGCATACATGAACAGTATTTTACTCCTGAAAATACATATCTTATAAATGCAAAAAGGTATCGGGGAACGAAAATTATCACAGCTTCGCAAAAGCACAAGCAAACAACAGTTCGCAAAACTACTTTTTCATCAAGGACAAACCTATGGATTCTAAATGTAAGGCTCATTCAAACCTACATCAGCAGGCATAACCTGGGCAACAATACGAAACATGGACACACTTTTGCCACTAAACTGTGCGGTCCAAATCACCTGGTCAACGACTTGTTCCTTTATAATCAATCAAGCAAATTTTATGAAGTCTGCAGATATTCCTCCGTTTACTGATTGAAAGACCAAGTATCAACTTAGACAGTGGAACTAGTAAAGCAAAGAACAGTACTCTGCAACATGTTACAGAATGCTCCATAGTGCCCAACTGAAGCAAAAATGACTCTAAAAAGAATGAGACGCTGCCGCTAAAACTGCTCAGTAGCCCTAGCAGAAGATGAAGTTGCTGCTGCTGCACTGCTACTGCTGATGGGAAGGACAACACGAGATACAATTGAACACAAAGGGTTCCGTGCCCCAGAGTGCCAAAACGTTTCTGCAGCAGGAATTTCTGTGCCTGCAGATAGATGCTGCACGGCGTTCAAACACAGTGTTTGCACGAGGGATGGGAGAGGAATGGGCTGGCAAGAAGCAGCACTCATCACAGTCTTGGCAATCACAGAGACCCAAGCGAGAGGGAAGATAAAAAGTGGGGAGCTGCGGGTGGGTGGGCCCTGTGGGCTTCTGCAGGGACAGGCTGCTGTGAAGGTTGTTTCTCAATGACAAACACCTGGGGAGCAAGAGCAGAGTTTACCCGGGACAGGGATCCGCGAAAGGAGGCGCTGTTGCGTTCGGGCAAGTGAAAGTCACTCTCGTCCAGGCACAGGTCTGTGTCTGAGTCGTCATCTCGGGGCCGAGCGTCCTCCTGAGGAGGAGTAAGGAGGGGGGGCAAGGGGGAGGACAGGGCCTCAACGTAAGCTAGCAGTTCTTGCCAACCACACAGAGAAAAGCAGAAAAAAAACAAAAAAACAACACAAACCAGAGATGAGATGAAGGAGTGGCAAAGAGAGGACGTTGAAGCTGAATACTGAAATGATACCTCGAGTGTCATGTGATGGATGTGCAAAGAAAAGTTACGAGAGAAAAGACGGGGCATGCAGTTACGTTCCCCAAATGTTGCACTATGGGTGTGAATATTTGCTGCACAAGCAGCTGATCAGCCCTGCAACACAAATGGAAAACCAATTAAGGTTAGTGACATGTAATACTGCCGCACTTCAAAATTAACAGATAAATCCAACTAAAGCCACTTAAGGATCTAAGCAAATCCCTAGAGCCTTTGAATTCCATTTTCACTGCAGCAATCTGGGCACAAAACAGAAGCAAATGGTGGTGCACTCAACGTTTTACAACATTAGAAAAAAAAAAAGATAGTTATCTTTGACCAATTCTGCATAACAGCAGTGCTTTTTAAGACTGCATGTTACCGAGCCAACAAAGCCATTCTCAACAGTGGATTAAAAATGTTTGATCTATAGGGTTTAATGTCTGAATGCGACTGATGCTATGAGGAATGCCGTAGTGGAGGGTTCCAGAAAATTTCGACTACCTGAGGTTCTTTACTGTACACTGACATCGCATAGTACATAGGCACCTTGCATTTCGTCTCCATCAAAATGTGGCAGCCATGAGCGGGATTGGACCCGAGTCAGCCTGCTAGAGAGTCGAGTGCCTTAACAGTGCCTTAAAAGGAAAAGAAAGAAGCCTATTTAAAGCTTAGCAGAAAACATTAAAACACTAGCCAGAAATTTAAGTTCTTGGTGGCAAACCAACATTCTACTTAGCAATAAGTGCAATTGCTTTAATATTAGAGGAAATTGCGTATGTACCAGAGCTACAATACACACATCCATATGTGCCTCAAAGTAAGGAATCTCTGAATTAGCATACTTCAGCGAAATATTCTCGAAGGCTAGTTGGTTCGTTTTGAGGAACATGAAGATTGCATGAATAGAATGACAATAGGCAAAGAATGAAAACTGCAACTGTGATTTTGTATTGACTTTTTTTTTTTGCCTCATCTTATTATCGCAGTCTTAACATCTCTAGAGCATATTTTTTACCAGACTCATGTTGTGCAGGTATGCTCATTATCCCAAAATTTTTTTAATGAGCTGAAGCTTAAAATACTACAGGGCACAAAAGTAAACAGTAGCATGCAGTCTATCCAGACTGCATGTCAAACCAGCCAATTCTTGAACAACAGAGGCCCTCTAATGGCTGGCAAAATGTCTAAACCAAAACAGTTGCTGCAGTAACATGTTCAAATTAAGGTATGTAGCACACCAGAAAACATGGCAGTAAAACCAACTGAACCTGCTGACGAAGAATGGTTTCACGGTGTAATCGCCACCTCTTTGCTTCACTGGCCGAAAAAGAAATAGTGGGAAATAAAATGTGTGATCCTTCTAGTAATATATCTAGACTTCCATTTGATGAAAATGCACAGAATGCAGTGTTCATGATCAGAACTGCTATGAAGGCATGCAATCTAATGGTGCCCATAACTGATGTATCCTTCCTAGCAATTTAAAACTATCTTGAGAGGCACACTGGTGATATTTTTGCTTTGTTTTATTCTGACATTAGTAACTGTATGCTTGTTGGTACACTGGTAGCAAAACATGGGCCAAATTCAGTCAAGCTTCAGTAGCTGATGGCAATTTCATGCCAGAAGGGTTGCCCTTCATCATTTCAACATATATTTTTATTAAATCCAAGTAATGTAAAAAATCTGTACAATTAAACAATTTCGAAGGACTTTGTGTATTATTACAAAGGTTTTCCACCGACACCTTAACTGCAGAAACAACCCATAGCAGATATGTGCAGGGAGCTCAAGGTCGGTGGACTGCTAAACCTCTAACATTAGCTCAATTTTAAAACTGCTTCCAACACTGCATTCCTTACACTTTATAATATCTAGCTGTCCACTAAAAAGCTTTCCGAGAGAAATACTGAATCTGCACTGGAGAAATGCGCAAGCCTGGGCGCTAATTTATTATTTGACGAGCATTTCTTCCCTATTGTTTGAGCAGACAATAGCAATAATTTCCTAATAGTACCTCTAAAATTACAAGGGTTCAACGCTGCTGAACCAAATATTGAGCGAAAGCATTAGCTGCGGGTGACCAAGCGTTCTTCTCTTTTTCTTCTTCCTCAGCCCACATATAAAGCCCCGCTTTAACCAAGCCGTATGAACGTGCCTTAGTGGCCTATAGGGGTAACGTGGATGCCAGGGTCCTAGAAGGCTGATTCTGACTTAACCGTCCCATGTGAAACGAGAGATCTAAGTTGGCAGCTCCTGCCAGCCCATGTGGGGTGTGACGTCACAGCGTCACATTGGTAAGATGTGGCTACCGGCCGCGCTACGCTGAAGGCTCGAAATCTAGAGTAGTATTGATTTATCAATAAAAAAAACTTTTTCGTATTTGAAATTAACAGAAAAAAACTGAACAATTATGCGAGGTTCATTAAATTTGGGCAGTAAACAACAAAATTAGTTTCAAGTCCCCCTTTAAAGAGCCCAAATTTGGAAGTAGGAAGCACTTCTGCTATCGTCCTGCAGAGCTCTTCAGCACCAGAAGTGCAATATGGGCTATGCAACATGGCTCAGTGGCAGTGCAGTTTCTTGAAACAATGGCCTGCATACTTTCAACAGAATATGCCCATAAGAACAAAACTGATTCTGGATGCCATGGGAACCTTAAGAAGACTATTTCCTCAAAACGCAGGAGCTGAAGCAAGAATTAAAAGGTGCAGTCTATGCCAAAAGTTTAGAGCTCAGAGAGTCTGGTTCAAAGTCGTGCAGCGGCTCTTAGCACTCACGGTAGCAAATTTTTTTGGAGAGGGCAGGACAGAATATCTTACATTCGAAAAATTTGGAACACTGGGAATGCATCGCGAGCCACGTGCTCAGAAGCAAACCCCCCGGGCTCTAAACTCTTGACAAAGACTGTACAGCCTTTATCAAAAGTTTACAGCCCAGGTTGTCTACTTCTGAGAAATACTATGTGGCTCATAATGCATTCCCAGGTTTCCATACTCGCTGAAGGCAAGAAGATTTTTCGTCCTACCCTCTCCAATGGCTAGGACTTCCACGATTATTACAGAAGTCATATTGTGCAGCTTAAAAGCAAACCCTCTGGGCTGTAAACTCTTGACAAAGACTGTACAGTCGTGAGCAAAAGTGGTATACAACACTCAGGCAGTGATACAGCTCGAGAAAACCATTGAAATGCCATCTAGCTACAGCGTAAGGGACAGCGACAGTGACAAATGCATGTGGATCAAATGGGGCACTGCCACTATTGTCTCGATCTTAGATAGCTATCACTAGGTAAAGTTTGCATGTAGTTTTGTCGAGCTCCGCCACCGGCGGAGTGTTGTATACCACTTTTGCTCAAGACATGTGACTGGCTGCACACAGAAGTGTGGACTGCACAACTTGCTTTTAAACTGCCTGGCCGGTCTACAGGAAATTCCACTTTTCATTTGCTGGGCCCACGGTTTGCATTTTGCTCCCATATGGGTGCATTAATACACTAATGCCGCAATGACTGCCTCCCTACAGAAAATAAATGTTTGAACTATCAGAACAGTTTTACAAGATTTCAGAGAGCAGAAAAAAATTACTGCAGCACTGCCACATAAGCTAATCACTCTATAAAAGAATAAAATTATTGGCGCACATGCATGACCTCCTTGCTGCTATCAATACTGAGTAAGTAGGTTCGAAGGCACAGCTTCAATAAATTCATCCCAAGCCCATCTATCCCACAATTTAGCTGTCGACTGCGCATAATCACAAAAGGCCAAATAGGATTAAAACAGCTCGAAAACATGAGTCACTACATTTGACTTGTAACGCTGCAGTGATCAATAAACATTTACTGCCTCCATAAAGCAAGGCACAGTCTGAACAAATACCTTTGCTAACAATTCCTCAGTTGATTTCTGTGCCCTGATAAACATTAAAAGAATGAGTCCTTCACAGCAGGAGAGGCGGTATTTATGCCCTTCAAATATAGCTACAGCTGATAGCAGAGCATGGGCACCTTTTGTTCGAAACTTTATACACTGCATTTTATTGTCATATATTGAGCCAGAAACAGCTTGTTACCGTGTTGGGCCTTACTTCTTTATTTCAAGGAAGTGCACGTCCACTTATCAAATGATGCAGCAACTAGGTGACATACCTTTATTTATGTGGGCATGGTTCAACACAGTAAGTTCAACAAATGCTACATTATTTTGCTTCCAATGAGAAGAAACGTTACTTAAAACAGTGCCTATCTAATAATGTAAAAACAAATCTCAGTCTTTAATACTTTCATTACAGGTAAGGTTTCACTGCAACGGAAAGGACAAATAAAAGTGAGGCTAGAGCCGTAGTTTTAGTAACATGGTTGATTCTGAAATACAAGTGAATATAACAGCAGCCAATACAAATGTTTTATGACTAGACATATAGCTGCTTCTTAAGGCAAAAAAAAAATAACCTTCTCTTACAACTTTGGCCCCCAAGACACAATTTTATAAAAGAATGCTATTAATTGCACAAGCACATCTATTACGCTGACAAAGCTCAAAAGCAAATAAAAAAAAGCAACCTGTCAATAAGTTACAAATCTTCCAGAGCATCCAACTTTCCAAATGGCTCTTTTCTGCTGAAACAATGAGCAAATACTGTGTGGTGCCACACACAGAATGCAAGCTGCATGTCTGCATCACCTCTCCATTTATGGCTCAGATCCTCACAGTAACAAATTTCTCGCAAAGCCACTCCTACGCCGCTCTGTGTCCAATTTCTTTATGCAACCAATGCTTTTATTTTTTTCGTTATCTTTAATTTGATCGCTAATGGCCTGCAACCACCAGTGACTGCAAACACATGGGGTTATTATGCAAAGGAAAAAGCATACAAGAGGCATTCCAACAACATTTTTGCTTTGCTTTACAACAGCCTATACACAAAAGTATGCAGCGCAAAATTCAAAAAGGAATTTTGTGAAGCATTTACAAAGGTAGCCACATTAGTCTCTAGTTATGGTTATGCAGCTTTACATGCACGCACATTTGGCAAGAAGGCAGCAGCACGTTGACAAGTGCAGACCAATAAGCGGTGCCCTTAGTGAAAGCAGGGAGCAAGCAGAGTAGTTTACAAGCAAAGAAATATGCGACAACAATAATGAAAGAGACAACTAATCAAAAGCAAAAAGTATAAGCAAAAAAAGAAACTTTTCCCATCGTTCCACACTCATAAAAGTAATACTAATTTACAACTGCTGCATCTAAATATGGTAACTGAACTAGTGATAAAAGTAGTCACGTTTATGCGCAAGACATGTGCCAATTGATTTCTGATAATGCAGACTCCTTAATTCAATTCCGATACGCCAAACAGCACAGAAGGTTCTACAAAGCAGCAATCCCACTGTACAGCCACCACTAAGATAGGATACAAAAGCTTACATCATCCTGCCTGCTGGGCAAGCAAGTCACTCAATATGTGAACACAAGAGAGCAATAAGTAAACGTAGTAGCATTAAACAAATGTAGCATGAGGCAAAACCATTACTCTTTCCAGCTAAGCTCGCGGTAGCTAAAGAAGAAACTGTGGAAAGTTTAACAAACTGGGACAATGAATAAATACAAGAACTGTACGGGTCTAACTTGAGGAAAGACTGTGCAGTCCACACTGCCTCCCTTTCGTGCCAAACTTGTGTGTTCATGCACTGTCAGAAGCATAAAACTAAACTGCTTGGTGCTCCCATAATGCACATGCAAGAAAGGTACAAGCGTGAAGCAATCACTGTCACCAATGGCAAGGCACAAGAAGCCGCCACCATAGATAGTGGCTGCAGCAGCAGCATTAGACTGGCTGAGATAGCAGGGAGGGGCCAAAGGCACATGCAGGGAACCACCAGGCAGGAAAGGGGCCTGGCAGGCAGGCAGGCGGCTCGGAGTGCCAGAGGACAGGCAAAAAAAGAGGAGGACAGGAGGAGGTCAGGCCGGCAGGCAAGGGGTCAGCAGTCACTGTGGTGCGTGCGGGAGGCCCGCATGGATGTGGACGACTCAGTGGAGGAAGGGTGAGGTGAGCTGCATCCGCCGAGCTTGACCGGCAGCTCATCGCCCCGCATGCCCTCATCCTCAAAGCCACAAGTGGAGCTGGTCTCCCGGGGAGGGCGCCCGTTCATCTGCCAAAGAGTGGCGCAGGGGGCAGAACTCTTGCGAATAGGGCGACACCGGTGAGTGGAGCAGCCTCACCTGCATCAGCTGCTCGGTGGAGGTGAGCACGTGCGCCAGGGGCAGGCAGCACTGGGGCAGTGTGTCCAACAGCGTCGGCCGACTGTGCGTCAGCAACGGCTTCATGAACCTGGGCGCGTGGGCTCGAGTCAAGGCAAAGCCACCAGCCATCACGCTCAACAACCTTGGCACCAGCCTTTAATGGCCTGTCTGAGGGCCTCTTAGCGCTGCAAGCAGCTTAACTCCATTAGACTTAAAAGTGCACAACAAATGCAAAGGTAGCCGTCATTAGAGATGAAGCTTTGCAGACCATGAAAGTCAGGGAGTCTTCTTTTTAATGCTCCAAGACAACAGGAATTGGAAAAAGTAACAGTTGATTTAACGAGCATGAATAAAAAGCTAGTTATGTCCACAAAAAAAATTTCGTTCACTGGGCTAAATAACAACAGCCAAGGCTTGATTTGAGTGAAGCTGCGCAAGGATCCTCACAGTACACTCATAGCTTTAAAAAGCCCATTATAAGTACACTGTATTGAGACGTGACTGTGTGCTTTGCCATCTGCAACCATTGTTCCCTTTTGGATGAATTATGATGAAGAGGAGCTCCGCAAGGCACCGTCCGTGCAGCAAAGGATACCTGACGTCAAAGTTGTACCACTTGCGGACCAGCCAAGCTTTTTCATAAGGAGTCTTGCTTTCCGGCTGTGGCGGCGGGCTCTGCAATTCTGGTGGCGTCTGCACCTGGCCAGCCTGAGAAGGAGCAAAACAAAAAATTAACACCTCAAATTTTGGCAGCGAAACGGCAGGGTCATCAGGAAAGCATTATCAAATACATTCTTGATTTGAGCCAAAAAAGAAAATGAGGTAATAATGAAGCGTGAAAGAAAAAAGGCATATAAAGAAGCTTCCTTCCCTTGCAGCAATTGCATGTAAAAAAAAAAAATAATAATAAGCTAAGTTGCAATGTTCTGCCTAAGTCATAGCCTGATTTTTAACATCTTTGCTCCTTTCACTGTTAAACCTCTTCACAGTAAGGTCCAAGTGTCCACCCACTGTAACACTTTTCATGGCTGCTTATTGACATGCCATTTTGGAACATTTGGCATCATCTTATAACTGTGCGGCCCACCT
This sequence comes from Amblyomma maculatum, assembly GCF_055883805.1. NCBI lineage: Eukaryota > Metazoa > Arthropoda > Arachnida > Ixodida > Ixodidae > Amblyomma > Amblyomma maculatum. The sequence goes on along the minus strand of NC_139345.1, from coordinate 106,755,250 downwards.
ACTGACGACATAGGCTCACCAAGGCTATGTCAGTTCCAAACGCTGCAGGCTGTTCTCATCCCCTAACTTTCATAATGCCATATTCTTTAGTAAGGCATCGCAGAACATGCCGTGTCTGGTGTTGACTTTATTCACTTGATCTGCATGGCGGAACACTTTACAGTCTACCTGCAAACAGCACTTCTTGAACTGGTATTCATATGCTGTCATACAATGTTCTTGCCCCCGCCTTATGTAACGCCTTCGGGCCTTTAAGGCTTCAATAAATGAAATGTGGGAAAAAAAAAGCTACTCATGAAAAGCCTCTTGCTTTCAACAGTGACAAAAACGCATTAAGCTACCATTAACCAATCACACAGCAGTCTCGTTAACCGCAGAGTAGTATCAAATTAATTACAGAGCTGACTAAAGATAGTAGTCAGCACATCGCACATACAGCTCGTCCACATGCAAGGTACTTGCACCCTCTTTCTTTTTTAATGAGAGTGCCGCAGAACAGTTAACATTACATCAAGCTTTCATGCCAGGCAATATATCCAAAACAAAGAATGTTGAATTCCATGCAGGTACGGACAGTTAGGCATGCATTTTTGCAAGAACAGCAAGCCACTGCTTATAGCAGCCACATGCCACGCATGCCATGCAAATACAAAGGCACTAGCACACATACTTTTCAGAACTTTCATCCCCATGAACTTCAAGCTCAGTGTGTTCATTAAACCTTTCAAATATGAAAACCTCTAAACGGGGAAACTTCTGCACAATATTAATACTAGAAACTGTTTGTAAACAGGGATGCTTTTCCCAAATTTTTACGCAGAGTAAAAACAGAGTGGTAGTAGGTACAGAGCTTAACAGTGCACTAGCAACTCGGGCCATGATGAGCCAAATGCAAGGTCGTTATCTATTGCAGTTAGTTGTGGTGGGACAATGAAGATCAAACTTTGATGGATTAAAGGTTCCCATGAAATAGGAAAAGCCAAGGTGACCAAACAAGTCCTAGGCTTTAGGCTCTGTTTATTAAGCTTAACGTCGCAAAGTGACTGAGGTTATGAGGGGCGCTATAGTGGAAAGCTCAGGAATATATGACCACCTGGGATCCTTCAGCAAGCACTTACATCTCATATGACATAGGCAACTTGCATGTACTGGTAGATCCAATGATTCCAGTGTTCCTTTTTCAACTAACAAGTCAAGCCTTTACTTTCATACTGTTTCCTAGTATTTTCTACAAAACTACAAATTAAATTCAGCCTGAGAAATCTTGCAAACAAGAGTAATTCATTACAGAGGCTAGCTGACTCGTGACTAATGCAAATATGTACGTATGTGTGTGTGTGTATATATATATATATATATATATATATATATATATATATATATATATATATATATATATATATATGCTAAGTAAGTAAGAAAGCAGAAAAGGAAACAGTCCAGTAAAAACTGACCTGAAGCTCTTATGCCAAGTCTTCTCTATAATCGTGTGCACTTCTTTACCACCGTTTTATCAATGAATGTCCATTTTCTTAAAATGAACTATACATAGCTTGTATTCTACAAAAAAAAGTCCTCAACAATCAAGAAACTGTCCATACTCTTGAGATACCATACTTGAGGCCCAACAGATGCCATAATACAAGTGTTCAGAGTCAGAGCCAAATTCATTTCCAACATGCACCAATACAAGGATACACATCCAAATATATTTTAAAATAAAGGCACAAAGTTTTGCACATGCAAAATACACCTCCTATTATAGCACTCGAAATACTCGATTAGCAGGCTGAGGTTGCTACCAGTGATCATTCCAGAGATTTCAAAACTAGTGTGGCTATTCTTCAAATGCAATGCTATACTGCTCATAACAATAAGCCAAGAAATATTTGTGTGCAAACCACGCTTAGAACAGCGTAATGATGCAACTCATCTAAATGAAACAACAGACTTCTCAACAAATTGCATATTTCACACGAACATGACAAGAGGGGTAGCTCACGACATCTGAACCAACCTTACATCCAAAAAAATTAACAAGCACCAACGTATCGTGAGCATCAACTAAAACATGACTGAGTACAACAAAATTACTCCACTTCTACATTATCACTCAGCTATGATAGATTGATGGTTAACCAAATGCTTATATTTAGCATTAGGCAGGGCTCATCACTTATTAGGAATGACCCTCATTGGTTTCCTTAGCAGGAAAGCGAATACGAAAGCGCAAACAAATGCAAGTTTTGGCTTGTGTTAATTGCTAACATTCTAATTCACAATACCTGTGAAGAAACAATGACGAGTTTGACTTAAATCGGTGCAAAACTTGTATGGTGCACACTCATAAGCAGTATAATTTAAAAAATAGAGGTAATTCAAGGTGCCAAATTGCATGAGCTCCGCATAAAAAGACTAATAGCAGAATGTAGATAACAAAAAAATTTAAAAAGAGGAGAACCTGTTAAATATAAACAGATGGGCTAAAGCAACTAATTATAAGCAAGGCCCCTAACTTTCTGCAGAGAAAGATTCTAAATTCCACAACTGAAAATGAAGACTCCACAATATTTCACAAGTATCAAATAATTGCAATTTTTTAAAGCATGTCTCACTAAATGTGCCTCAATAAAACAGAATGCGGCTGTTTAAATTCAGTGCTGGATAGTGCTTGGTGTTCTCTCGTCTTCAATGATGCTTGTTTCACACAATGCCACCCCAGCGAAGCCCGCCTTCCTGAAGCAGTTCATAATAATGGAGGAGCTTACTTCTGCCCATGCTCCAGAAATGAACTGCACTGCCATCAGGAGCGAGATCTTCAAGTATAGTGCCGCTCAGCGTTCTCATACGAAAATGTCGAGGTTCAACGTTAGCTTGCTCAAAAAAGTCTGCAATACAGTCCCTTGAAGCAAGTAATCACGCCTGCATCCATAGGCTGCAAGCCTGCAGTAGTGCTAGGTAGAAGGAAAAAAAACTTCCACGTGCGACAGCTTCAGTGCAATTGACGATCACCATGTCACCTTCCTGCCTTCGAGCTGCATCCGCTGATCAAATTCGACCAGCCATTCACAGAAAAGTTGACGTCATCCATGCTTTCCCGTTACGACGGTAGCTAACTGGGATCCTCGCGGCACCACGAAATCAGCGGGGATGCTTAGATTTCCCTATGACGAAGGCGGTGTACTTGTCGCTGCTTTCCATGTTGGCACACAAGAAAACGGTCACGCGCAATTTGTTTTGCTTTCCGCCCTTACAGGGATCGCCTTTGACAGTGTGCGTCTTTGACTGTAGCATTTGGAAAAAGCAGCCCAGTCTCGTCCCCATTGTACTAGTCCCGATTAGCGTATGCTTCTTGGATGCAGGGCAGTGTTTCCTAAAGCCACTTCTGCCTAGCATCGATACTAAGCGACCCTGCCTCGACCGTGACTGCCTTGTAGACGATTCGTCTCTCCTTGCATCACTGAATCCAACCACCACCAGGCTGGAAACTGGTGTTGAGCAGGAGGCTTCGCCTTCTCCGCTAAAATCAGGCCACCAATCGACAGGTTCGCTGCATGGGCCTTCAAGAACCACTGGTAGAGCACCTGTTCTGAGTTTTTGTAGTCCCCGTGTCAAACCCATTTCCGGCTGTTGTTCATTGCATGGGTAGCACTGGCATCATTTTCGTTTTCAATCTTGAGCGTGTTGCGGACGACTGTCGATACTGTCAGTTGCTTCAGGCCGCACTTGCGCATGCCGTCCTTGCGCTTACGTGCAATGTTCTGCTTAACTTCTAGTGGTATTGCCGTTCGCTTCCTCTTCTGCACCGGTTGTGTCACATTTCCTGAAGGATAATCCTCCATTGCTATTCACGAAAAATCCAGGGCCAGCAAGATCGTGGCAATGATTATGGCCCACTAGGAGAACCACGCTAGAAAGACACGTGCACGAATGCTGCTGCACGCCTGCCACGAAACGTGCGACCGCGAAGTGGGGGCCTGGACAAAGCAAATAGGAGAGGATAGTGCAGTGCACCACGGTCAGCGCACCCTCAGAATGGACTACTCCACCATGCAGAGGCAGAGAGGACACGATGTGGAGCCCTTCAAGCTCTCCCTCAAAATGGTCGTGCCTAGCAGCACTTTACGCCTTCCCTCCTACTCCATGTGAGAAAGCGCTCCGTCCGCCCCCTGCGTCTCCGCGGCATGCAAGCTTCCCCAGAGCACCCGACCAATGCTAGGGTGGCTACAAGGGGCTATCAACGCATTGGCTCGACGCGCTCCGTCTTAATTTCTTTTCTTTACTAATTGTCGCTGCATCGACTTTGTCACCATCTCTGCATAAGCGAACACATTTGTGGTCGCCGCATTTCCGCATTTTTGTTGACTTTCAGTGACCATATTTGATTATTATAATCGATAATGTAATATGACACCATTGTAATAAGCAGTGTATTTTACCATGGAACACATGGCAAACCTGACAGTGCAGCAGCTGCCCATTGTTATATCCGATATATTGTTAAAACCGGTATCGCTATAAGTGGATTTGACTATTGTCGCACTCTGCTGATTTCAACTGATGCTGTCTCATGCGAACCAAGATAAACACTTGCTTCTTCTGCTGAAAAAGCCTATACCAGAAGTATGTCTGAAAACACCACCTCTCCGATAATTATGCATACCTTATTATGCCTAAAAGAGAACTAACTAGCCGTGATAGAAAGGAAAAATAAAATGACAACAGTATGCTTAATATGGTATGAAAGGAAACGAGCAGCATTTCTATGCAAGTAAGGTGGTCAGGTGGTCCGTAAGGGTAAAAAGAAAAACTAAGTATAATAACATGTCATCACGGCCCTACTGTCAGGAAATGCAACACATTAGCGTGAACAGCTCACAATTCCAGTATTAGAATTAAGGGTGCTCGCTGCTTGTAACTCAGTGTGTGAAGGCCACTGATGTGCTTGCTTGGGCCCACTGCTTTTTTGCACAACACAGCAGAAGCCATTCCGCAGGCTAAACAAATCTACCAGCGCATAAGCAGTGCAAACAGAAGCTCCTTACCACCCCATTCTGAGTTGCCTGATAACCCTGAAAGGTGCAAGAAAACAACATGCCCCAGTTTACATCTCTGGCAGCAACCAAAAGAACAGAGAAAGATCTGTGAAAACAAAACTATGGTTGAAATTGAAAGTGGCTTTCAATGCCTCAGATTCGCATAATAATCAATACTCATCAGCTGAAGCTACGCAAGTAAAATCAGTAAGCCAGGGGCAATGGTGCAATCAGTCAAAGCTGAATGAAAGAAAAAAAGCCAACTTTGTGAACTTATTTCTTAACTTATGTTAGTGGATGCAAGTGCCAAGCCATGATGTTTCGCAGTTTTCATCTCAATGCATACAGTTGCACACAAGTTGGCACAATAATGAAAAAAACCGATTCGGGAGAATTCAAAAGTAAACTAACACAGACAGGATGTGATTCGACTATATAGAAGTGCACTGTAGTGTAAATCCACATCCACTGCACAACCACCGCAGCCCAGAAACACTCGTATAGAAGTAGACTGCGCCATCCATGCTTTACAAGGTTTGATGTCACTACAATTTGGCCAACAATCGTGTTCCATTTACTTAGAACTCACTGGCAGTTTTCATGTGTTCCTATGCAGAGGCTGTTGCAAGGACCCTTTGCACTATGTGCTACTGATGCTTTTCTTCCTTTAGATAAAGTGCCTAATACAGACATGGACAATCTGAAAAATGTGCAAATGTTTGGCAATCTCTGACACTGCTGTGTAAGCCATATTAACATCCCATCCGCATCCTGTTGTCAGTGCCATGGGCCCCACTCTTGACAAGTGGCATATCTTCAAAAAGAGCTTCTACAACAGATATGCAAAGGTGTGTACATCTGCAGCTTATTGCTGCGTGCCTTATGCTTGCAGAGTTTCAGAGACATGCTGATACAGCTGACTCAACTCAAAGGGTACCAAAAATTTGGGGGATTGTAAGGAGTTCAAGCTAGACTCAACTTTTTTAATGCATTTGGCATTCATGGAGCTTTGCATCGGTTCAAGTAAACTGAAGCTCGAATTAAGTCAGTACTATAATTACCATATCCACTAAATTGTAAGCACCCCCTTTTTTGTGATCCTGATGCCCAAAGTGAGGGGGGGGGGAGAAGGTGGTTAGATTCGAAAAATCTAAACTGAACCCCCTCCCATCTTTTTAAAGTGATACTTCGACAAAACGGGCACAAGAAATAATATTTTAGTTGCCAAGCAAACCTCGCAAACTACTTTGGCAAACACGGTTACAGTTCTCCTAAACTTTGAGCTGTAGGCAGCCTTCTACAAAGTCGTTCCGACCTCCGTTACAGCTCTCAAACAACCGACACCAAACTAAGCGGCATGCGCCCGCGATGCATTTGACACCCCCCCGAATGCTGCCGATACGATGCCCACACAGTAACACGCTGACAGAGTCATCGGAGTTGCTTTCGGTACGTTTTCGGCGTTCTGTGCCACCACCTGTCATGTAGTGTCAGAACCCAGCAAACCATTAAGCTGGAAATCATGCCACCACCTCGGGGCTCTAACTCTATGAAAGAGTCGGCAAGCATGCTTGGCGCTCCTGCATACGCAGTTCCGCTTTTACTCCCACCTTTCTCCCTTCCCTTATGGTGCGCTTCAGGTGTCCACACAAAAAGTGTAATAAATACTGTGCCTTTCCTTTCCTGCAAACCAATTATCCTTATTATTATTATTACTAAGTATGGGGGTGCTTAGATTCGCAAAAATATGGTAAAACACGACAAACAGCTGTAGATAATATCTACATTGTGACACAAGGGTGTCCACAACATCAGACTAGAGGTCCAGATACTTGTACAGTTTTTGCAAACAATTAGGACAACTGCAAACAGGGGCGAAATGCACAATGATGTGCATAAACAGCAGCTGGCCAGAGAGGGAAAATTATTATGCTTTTGGCAAAGAATGGCTGCTTATCCTTTGCATCAAGTTTGAACTCTGCTTGGTAGGGATGAGTATGCCCTATAAATAGCCTGTTTTTAGACTTTTTTCCTTCATATGCTCGCTAGCCCCCACCCCAACCAACACCTCACAGATGCTGCATGCCCATGGTAATGGACAGCACGCACTCAAGAAACCACAACTTAAACTTGAGCCAAATGGCAGTTGCACTACCTAAAAAGAAAAAGAATCCTTGAATGTGCCCTCGTGTCAAAGAAACACTGCACACGTGAGGTCTCAGCACTGACCATTGGCCAGCTTACAAAACCACCTTTGCAAGTCAGTGCGAAAGGATTAATCCAAAGGTTCAGAGCCACGCAAGATAGTCTACGTTTGCATGCCCATGTATATAGTGCTTTTATACTATCAAAAAACACTGGAGAGGAGCAGATTCGAACCAGTTAGGTTCAAACCCAGGTCCTGAGCCCACTGAGCCCCCATGGCAGGTGTTTCTGCTCATTATTAACAGGACAAGTAGGATGAAACCTCCGCCATTTTTTTTTGTGTTGTGCTGTGTTTTATGGCCCATAGGCAGCTAAGGCCATCATGCGCCAAACTCGAGGTTTACATATCTGTTTGGTGAAAAGAAGTAAGCGATTATTTTAATACACTAGAGTAGGTTTAGAATGTTGGCATCTTTTAAGAAATCAACGAGAGAAGACGTTTTAACCAGTGAATTTTCTTCTAAGAGTAAGCTAGGGTGTAGGGGAATGTAGTTGTCATAGAACTGTGGGAAATGCTCTTTTCTAAGTCGATTGAGTTTTATACAGGATATTAGGATGTGCTTTATGGTGACCACCTCTCTGCAGTGTTCGCATATGGGTTTGTCTTTCTTTGCTAGGATGAAGTTATGGCCTTTTTTTTTTTTTAAGCAGTTTAGTGTTTCCTCTATTTTTTGGTACCTGCAGCAATGTTTGCCATAATGGAAGACTCAGTGAAGCACTGTGGAGACAGGTTTCATTTGCTGTGGCATAGCACTGGTACTCTTCAAGCAACTTAGAGCCAACATGAGTTAGAGGTTCACAATGTCCATGTCATGAATGTAACATGACAGATTTTTGTAGGGGCATATAAACATGGCAAGATTATGCTGTGCTCATGCCTCTTGATTTTCACTCACATTACCATCCCACTCCCATCAACACCAAGATATGTTTGTAAAAAAATAGAAACATTCCTCTATGCCTTCTTTGGTTTTGCTGAGTGGAGGCTTCGTTCATACTTAATGCCATAATCTCACAAGCCATTATTCATTCCTTACATCAGTCTGCTCATTAGCTTAATGAGAGCTTTGGATCTGGCAGTCGACAACAGAGATGACATACAAAGGTTGTCGCACAGCTCCTGCCCTCCCTCCCTATGAACACTCCCATGGTTAGGTCACACACAACTAAGACACCCAAGGAAGCAGAAAACTGGCCAGCAGTTGTTATACCTCAGTTGGTAGACCAGCATACAAATAATTTCATGGAGGTCGTGTGTTCAGATACCCCCAGCAGCATGTGGTTGTTCGTTATTCCACTTTATAATTGATTACTATTCAAGAATAAAATTATTGCACAATTTACCTTCCATATACACTAACAGCTGAGTGTTGACTTCGTATGTATGTCATAGCATTAGGGGAAAGTGGGGACCAGATCCCAAAAATCACAAAAACTTGATCTTAGAAAACTACACCATTCCTCATATACAACATATTTTCTATGCTGTACTAAAATATAAATGAACTCTACGTGCTCCAAATATATAGAAAGTGTAATAGGCAGTGTATGCTACTTTAGAACTTTCAGGCTTGTTTTCTAAGTTTGCTTAGACCTTTTCACCTTTTTTGTGTAAAGCACACATAGCACAGGAATGAGAACACAGATTTTATCCCATTTGTTTTAGTGTAATTGTGGAAATGCACTTTGTATGTACCCTTCGTTCAAGCATTTGCGGGTGTGCTACAGCCATCTGCTGTAACCTTGCAGAAGTATTTTTTATCATTATTTAATGCAGTCTGCCATGAGGTGTTAAAGGTATGGGGGGTGCACCACCATCGCTTCCACCCCTCTGCAGGCCCTCCCACCACTGTTAGCAGGAAGGCACGGTTACAACACTGCTCTTCTCTCTCTTTTTTATTTTTCATTTGCAAGCTGCCATTTTTACTTTTTCTGGGTCACCAAAAGTGCCCCCTCTAGTCATTGTGCTACTCCCAGAAACAGACGTGACATTGAAGAGGTTAAAATAATGCTCAACTGTAGCTGCAAAAGCAGAGGTGCCTTCTCAGCTTTCCTATATTCATTTGTTTCGATGCTGTCACTAGCGCTCTGCATGCTACGAATGTGGTGAATAAAACGCTCACCCCATAGAGACCTCAAGGCAACAAAAAAATAACACCAAGGTTCAAAGCCCATGGCATTTAGACTGCCAATGTCTGATACCTATCTGATGTTATTGCAAACTTGTCGCGTCTGAGAATTACCAAAACAGACATCTGAGCTATCTCTCCTGAACAGTGCACAGCAGTTTAGACAAAGATACAACACAATGATGCTGTCCCCTAAAAAGCAAGTCCATCAGCTAAAGTGCCACACAACACAATTTCTTGAAGCACTGTTTGATCGCCATGACCTGTCACTGGTTAGTGCTAATCTCTCACAGCTGTCAATAGATTAAGTGGTTCTGCTAAATTAAGTGGTGCTGCAGGGCAACAACAGAATGCCCTGTACTCAACCAATGTGAACTATGAGGAACCAAAATTTTCACATTATTATTTTCCTTCACTCTTTTCAAATTGAATGACAAGATTACTCCGCACAAAATAAAACAGCAATGTAGATACCATCCATGATTTGAACTATAGGACACAAAATAATCTAGAAAATATAAAGATGAAACCAGGAAAAAAAAAAAAGAGCAATACCATTAAGTCTTATCGATGTCACTAATGTGCAATATTGAGCAAGCATAAGATTCACAAAAAAAAAATTCCTTAAAAAATGTTTTTCTGATTGCCAATGAAGCCTGAAACAACTGCTTCATTTATGTCATAAGCCATCCATCACCCAATAATCTGAACAGTATAAATCAGAGACAATGAATGAAAATGAGAAAAACACAAGACAAGCACTGTCCACCCGCTGTCCGTTTTGCACTGCTGATGACAAAACATCTGTCACCAACTATACCTCACGCTGTCACCTCTGCATCCATAAAAGCACCCGAAAATCTACCCAAGCTTAATGGACAATTTCAATTTCGGATCAAACCTGAGCTGCACACAGCAACGCATTGGATTGGAATTCACATAATACTTAGGTTGCGATTACAGCAACAAATACCTCCCCCCCCCCGCCCCCCCACCCCTCAAGCATGAAACTAGACTTATTATGCATGAAACATAGGCATGTGCCCATTTACTGCGATTCCAGTTATAGGTACCGAGAAAATAAAATAAATGGCAATTGCCTATTTTCTTTCTGATATATTAAGTGATAGCAGCTGCCTACCATCTGGGAACTGAGAAGCACATATAGGATACATATATTCGCCCTCAAAAGATCACAAGTTAAAAATAAAAGCTCATCAATAGAGTGGGCAGGTGACAGCCCAACACTCCTATTTCCTCTCGCCAAGTTCTTTTCATGATATTTCAGCCTTTCTAGTGAGGAATTCCTTTAGGAAAGCATACTGAAGTGTACATGGCATGCAGCTCTATTACCGCAGAATGCCATTTAGTGCTTGGGGTCATCACAAATCACCATATAAAAGAAATAAAGAACAAAGGAGGGAAAAGGACACTCACAGGCCTGATTCCAGTGAACTGAAGCATTTCATGCTCCTCTTCAATTCCTACCCTGAAAGAAGACGGAAGAGAAAGGATTAAAATGGTATTTCAATGCCTTGCCAACTGCATTTTCCAATGCACCTCTTTTTCAGTAACAGTTCCTCCAACTATTGAACATGCTGTGAAAAGTAATTACTGAAATTAATGCGCAGACTGCGTCCTGTAGCTGCAGTCAATAAAAAAAAAAGCTATCTGGGTCATACCATCAAACATCCCAAGCATCAGGCATTACCTATTCCTGCAATAAAAAATATTATAGGGACTGACTTAACAGGTTTAAATATTTCTTCCAAATCATGCATATGTTCATAATGACAGAAGTAGGTTATGCAAAGATTTAGGTTTGGTTAGGTTTATAGGGTTTAATGTCCCAAAGCGACTCAGGCTACGAGAGATGCCGTGGTGGAGGATTCCGGAAATTTTGACTACCTGGGGTTCTTTAACGTGCGACGTCACTGCACGTTAAAGTCCTCATTTTTGAAGTCCTCATAAAAAATGTACATATGTCCTGCAGATCATCGCAGTGTATTACTAGCTCAACATTTCTATGGAACAAGCATGGAAAAAAAAAAAAGTGGCAGGGAGTGAGGAGGAGTCTGAAAAAAAGCTTGGCAGTGAAAGGGTTCAACGCCAATTACGATTCGCTCAGTAAAAGGAGCGTTTTCTAGTAGTATGTGAAGACAGACCACTAAAAGCAAAATATATCACTTGCAACTGAAGTGAATGTCTCAGGAATCACTCACAAGAACCATCGTTTCTTGAACTGAAACTGCAAAAAAAATGCAGCCACTGCTGACAGGCATTGGAATGCAAGAGCGCAAGTTCTTATCATTGCAATCTCATTTCGCATAGATCTCGCAGAGACAAATCATTTCATACCACCCACATGTGTCTATGACCAGTCGTTTGCCAGATAGGCACCCACCTGCAAACGCGAATTTTGACCATTTTGGACCTCCAAAGGTCGATGGTGCGACTCGTGAGAGTATTTAGAATTGCTATTTTATGCATGTGAACCCAACTAATCTTTAGACCCCACTCCAGTCTCTCTACCACCATCCAGAGTGACGCAAGTTTAGCATAATGACATATTTATAAATTTGACAATATAAATTTGAGCGCACCATCAATTGGAGTTCGATTGAAGAGCATTAGCTGTCCAAAGCGGTTCCCCACTGAGTAGTAGGCACAGTTTGAATTTCACTCCTAGGTTCCAAATTCGGGTATCAACATGTTGAGCATGTAACAGTGGCTCGTTTCATATCCTCCATGTCCTCCTGCTGCTACTGGTTCGCCCGCCATACCCCATACCCACCACGGTGGCTCAGTGGTTAAGACGCTCAGCTACTGTACCGGAGTACCCAGTTTCGATCCCGACCGCGGCGGGTGCATTTTGATGGAGGTGAAATGCAAAGGCATCCATATGCTGTGCGATGTCAGTGCATGTTAAAAATCCCTAGGTGGTCGAAATTATTCGAGAGCACTCCACTACGGCCCCTCTTTGACTACCACATCCCTCTCTTCACTCAGGGCCCTGTTCAGGTGCCCACAGAAAAGTGTGACAGATTGCCTTTCTTTTCCTCTAAACCAATTTAACAATTTATCCCCACGGCTGCCGGAAGTTACATCCCTGTTACGATTGCAATGACCAGAAGTCATTTGTATGACTAAGTCACTTATTTTAAAGCTCACTTGACTAGCAATTCTGTGCGCATTAACCCGACGAACCGTTTAGCACTCAACAGGATAGTTAAGCGGGCGTTTAGCACTAGTCCAAACCTCGAACCTTAGGGTGGATGCCATCTTTGACTGCTAAGGTGGCACACCACCATGTTGAACACTAGGGAAATTTAGAGCCCTGAACAAACAGACAGAAATCTCCAAACGTGAGAAGTAAGAGCTTAGGCTCTTAAAAGAGCGACCATTGCTAAGAGCCACCAAAGACATAGAAACGAGCGCAGTCGGGCTCTCGGGCGATGTTCCATACTGGCACCTTGCGGTTTCTTGCAGAAACCTCAGCGAGTGGGTAGGGGTTTTTATTCGGGAGTTATTAGAGATGTGAACGTCGATCATATGACCAAAAACCAACCATCAATAGGAGTCACAGTTCGTTTTGCCTATGTTTTCCGTGCTTCTGAAGCGCATGAAATGCGTGCGTTTCTTGTACACCATGCGCGTTCTTGCCCCTGACACCTATACACCTGTACACTGTTTTGGCATGGTGATCACACCAGAAATTATAAAACCTTCAGCAATATAACAAACCTAGCACTACCAAGCCATGCTTCAGCCTCAGTCCCTTGATTACACACCATTCCTCGAGAGCTCATTTATGCCATGTCAAGTAAATCCCCCACAGCAGTAGCTTCCTACGGAGTATGAAACTTAGTCTGGTTGGTACTTAGGACTCACTGGTACATCGGACACTACATGCCCTGCCCATTTTTTCTTCTTGATTTTCACTAGAATGTCATTAACTCTAGCTTTTTCTCTGAGCCACTCTGTATGCTTCCTATCTCAACGTTACACCTACCATTTGCCATTCCATAGCTCTCTGCGTTGTCCTCAGCTTAAGTAGAACCTTTCTCATTAGCCTTCACGTTTTTGCCCCATTGGTGAGCACAGGTAACACGCAGCTGTTATATACTTTCCTCTTGCTACACATAATCTGCGAGTACTTGCAAAATGCACTTTATCCTGATCTTATTCTCCTGGTTATTTCCCTCTCATGGTCTGGATCTGCAGTTACTACCTGTCCTAAGCACACATATTCGCCTACCACTTCCAGTGTTTCGTTACCTATTGTAAACTGTTGTTCGTTCCAAAGGCTGTTGAACATTACCTCACTCTTCTGCATATTAATTTTAAGCCTGCCTTTCTGCTTTTCCTGTCTAGGTCATCAATCATTATTTGCAATTCATTCCCGTGAGTTACTTGGCAAGGCAATCTCATCAGCGAATGGTCATCAGCGAATGGCAGCCTATTGAGGTGTTCTCCATCCACCCTTATCCCTAACTGCTCCCATTCTAAGTCCCTGAACACTTCCTCTAAGCAGCCTGTGAATAGTACTGGGGAGATCCTGTCTCCTTGCCTAACACCTTTCCTTACGAGAATTTTGTTTCTTTCTGTAGAGCTATGGTTGCAGTGTAGCCACTATAGATTCTGTCCAGTACTTTCACATATGGCACATCTACACCCTGATACCACAATACCTCTATACTACAGAGGTTTTGGCTGAGTAAATTGCTTTTTTGTAATCAAATGCAATGTACCACGGCTGGTTATATTTCAAGCATTTTTTTATCACCTGGTTAATAGCATGGATACGGTACTGTCATGTCACCAGGTATTGCATATACAGGGTGGCCATTTTTTCTAGTACGATATTCTGCCCCGTCCTTCAAGAAATCTGTAGTTACCTGATCCTCACCAGCTGCTTCCAGCCTTTTCATAGCTCCTAAAGCTTTCTTAACATCCTTGTTCATTGCTAGTGGAATGCCTGTTCATTCTTCACTGCTGCCAACCTCATTACTGTTTTGACTACTTTGGCTACTGTGTAGGTCAGTATACAACTTCTTGGCTACCTTGACTGTTCCCATTAGTGATGACACTGCCCACCCGCCTTTTCCGCAAGACCTTTTTAAGTCTTCCAGTCGTGTAAACGCAACAATTATTTTGAGCCAAACATGGCTTTTGTGCACGACATTTCATGCAAGTATTGTAGCCCTATCAAACAATCTGGCATGCATAATTTTCAGCAATGGTTTTAAATGCAATCAGTATGTAATACTTTTAAAAACCCAAAATTTTTTGAAATATTCAGACATGAGCTACTGAAAACAATACACCAGGTATAACACTGTCTCAATTGGTACATCTTAAAGGGAATGTGATTAGTTTGAATAGTTGCATACAGCGGAGTGTTAGAGACAAGAAAAACCATTTGGCAATATTCTGTCATGCATACTGACATTTCAAACAATTGAAGAAGCAAGCAGTGTTGTTCATTTGTTCATGGCCACAAAAAAATCTTTAAAAAGAAAGATCTATAAATGGCACAATTTTTGTTCACCTAGCTTTAACATTAAGAGAAAAACACTCAGTGTCAGTAAACACAGAATGAAGAGACAAGCTAGTGATATCTGAAGTGTTTCCACGAAATAGATTAGGCACTCCTTTCCTTGAAGAAAGGAGTGCCCAAATGAAGACAGGCAAAAGAAGATGTGAATACACTGCAAAAGAGGCAGTGTATTCACAATTTTTTACAAAGCATTACTTTTTGGTCAGCGAAAGAACTAAGGGCTCCAGAAGGGAGAAGGGGAGGGGGCCCAATGGGAGCAGGCGCCCCTACAACATTCCTCCGGATGAAGCAGCTGATCCCAGCTTCCAACTACTAGGACTCAGATTTCTGACAAACACACAAATTGTAGTATGTTATTCATGCAAAGCACAGTGGCGCTAAGCTAGTTGCTTTTGCAGCCAATCATCTAGGATTTTGTTTGAGTAACATGACCATGATTACCATAATGTCTACACAAATGCTTTTAATTCCCTCAATCACTCCTGTGTCCATCCCTATAAGCCTGGTGATTCTGAACAGTTCGAAATGATAAGAAAAAAGACAATTCATTTACATCTAAATAAAACTTTCTCTTAATACAAGTGTTCATCACCACACACACGCACACACACGCACACTGAAGAAATGCTGGAAACGCATCACAGTACAATCACTCACGGTATGCTCAGCCATGCCAGTAGCTGGGTGGTGAAGCCACCACACACGATCACTGTAACGATGGCTATGAGCGAGGTGGCCGTGAGCATCAAGTGCCTCTGTTCAGAGAGGGTGTTTCGGATGGCCAGAGCAAACGCCATCGCACCGCGCAGGCCTGCCAGAAGAGAGAAGCGTTATTGCAAAAGACAATGGCACTGCTAAACAAAGACAACCGAGTCCATTTCATCACCAAAATGCCATGTGTGGTTAACGACTTGGCAGGTTGGAACTAAATGAAACCTATCTGCTTCAAGGCTGATTCCACTGCTGTGCTCCTGTTAATGTTCATGAAGCTGCATCCCTCAGTGGTTTAAATGCTTAAGAGCCAGCAGCAACAAATTTTTCAAGACGAAGTACTAGAAAGAAAAGCCGAAATCCATAACAGAAGAAAGTGTGCCAGAAATTGCTCGCAAACACCACCACTTTTCAAACTGAAACTTGAAAATGGTGGCCGTTACTCAGGACCAGAAGTGAAGTAGAAACGGGCACACTCAGAACCACCTGGGCACAGCAGCTGCAGCATTTTGGCGGCTTGCTGCTGCTCACATAAACTGCAGTGAGTGGGCATGCATTATCACCAATCCAGAAGTTATCAAAAATCACATGAAATTACAGCACCAGAACACTACACAACATAAGAGCTATCACCACGTTTCAGACATGCATCTGGGACACATGTTAACACAGAACGTTTGTCCACAGTGCGGGTTCATGCCTGTGATAGATAAATAGCATTTCGGCATGACAATCGCACCTGAAATTGTGAAAACAACCTCCGCACCAAACCAAGGGCTGCTAAGCCACGACTCAGCCCCCAAGGTTTTCCCTCCACACTGCCGGTAATCCGTTCATTCCCGATGGACTCTGCTTAACGACGAGAACTGAGTACTTATATCTATATTTTATCTAGCAAGTTTCGTAAGTGTGCAACATGCCACTAGGTCCAAGCACATTCAGCTACACAACTGTTTAAATACTTTTGAAAACAATACTAGTTTCCGGAAAGCATGGACTTTGTAACAATTATTTTAGGACACACCCAATCATCAAAAGTCATTCTATCCAAATTAAACTTTCGTTCTAGTTGACCTTCAATGCAGGCAGTTTCTTGTGCGTAAAGTCAGCCCTCCAAACTTTTCAGTTGTGCCAAAGATGGAGGTTTTTTCAGCTCACAAGAAAATTTGCATCGTTTTTGCGTTCAAGTCCTTATTTGAAGTTTAGAAAACACTACCTCTGATTGCTGTATGCTGCGATGAATACCAAGATATTTTCCCTCAAACAAAAAAGTCGACAGAAAAATTTATTCTAAAGAATATGGGAATAAAATAGAAGCAATGTAAGTCTGCTCTTTTTAGGAGAGTTTGAGCTGAATGAGGTAGTTGCAAATCTTGCCACCTAAAACTGCTGGCTTGGCAAGAAGGGCATTATCAATTTGATTTGTTCAGCAAAGTTTGTTTACATTTACTACTGCCGCTACCAACTATTGCCATATTGCTACCCTGCCATTTTTTTTTCCTTTTTTCCACTGCTGCTTTGATGAACTGGGAATTGCACTCATAGACAGTCGTAAGCTAATTCAAATATGCTGCTATCCATATTGCATGTTGGTACTAAAGAATGTTTCCAAACAAACTTTATGCAGTCACAGCAAACACAGCAACATTTCAAATTGATTGATACACTGATTTATCAGCAATCAAATAATGGGTCATGCAGGAGCCCCCTGCTCTATTCTAGTTGACCCTTTATGGGTGAGTCTAGCTTCCTCTTCATGACAAGCACTTGATGCAAGTGCTTCACTTCAATCTGACAAAATTCAAGAATGAAGCAGTGAATGCCTCACCAAGAAAGTCCCCCAGTCAATGGTGCTGACCGATCTTTATGACGTAAAAAATTCTAGAGGGCACTTTGGACCAACAAAGTGCGATGAGGTGAAAGCCATTATACCACGGTGGATCGTAGCCCTCCACTATGGCACCTTTACCTCCCTCTCTTCTTTTACTCCCACCTTCTTCCCTTCCTTTATGATGTGGTGCACATGTCCATGGAGAATTGCAAGAGATACTACACTTCTATCCTGTCAATCAATTTCAAGCGCCGCTGATGCCTGCTGTACTAATGCCTCCTAGACATCTGGGACTGCTTCTGTTTGCTGTGTGGTACAACGTTTGAGGAAGCGGCAAACGAAAGGCACCGCACGGATGCCTGAATCGGACGCCCCGCGGGGTCAGCTTCGTATATGCATGAATCGCCTGGTGACGTCATGACCTGTTATGACGGTACATCGCGCGCCCCTTGTCGAACACAACCAGCATTTAATTGAACGCATTAAAGTTCACCAGCGTTCTATAATTCGTTTACAGGAAAAGAAAGATGCAGTATCTGTCACTTGCAGAATCTTACTATCATCCTCACAGTAGACAAGTGGAATTATGAAGAGCGTTTCACGATCCGGGGCGTGGCGCAGTTGGTAAAGCGCTGGGCTGGGGATCCAAGGGATGAAGGTACAATTCCTGGTGGAGACAAGGTCTATTTATTTTTAACTCTCACTCTCAAAAACGCGACACCTCTGCTGACAACCTTCTGTTGGCAATGATGAGGCATTAAAGGCTTTTGCCTTAATAGCTATCAATCCATGGTTAGTCCCGTCACACTACTGTTATAAAGGATTCACCATAGATAAACCATGAAGTCATAATAATTGCTTGATGGCATTGACTGGAGGCTTGCTCTGAGGGAAATATGAATTTTTATTCTTAAGCTGTATATATGTCTATAAAAAAGCTAAGACCTCCCAATCGGAATTCAATTTCCTTGACTTAAGGCATCAACGATTTCATTTGTACAGCAAAATTGGTTTACTATTACTACTGCCATACTGCTACTGATACCCTGCCTCTTTTCTCTTTTTTCCTACTGTTGCTGTGGTAAACTGGAAATCGTACTTTTTTTTTTTTGTCTGAAACAAGAAGTTCCCACCTAAATTCCCCGTTTTTTTCCCCATGTTGACTTTTCAAAGCTATCTGAAGTGTGATCCAAAAACCAACTTGATACAAACTTTTGCCATTGTTTAGAGGGCTTCAAATCAGTGCAATTCCTCTGTAGGCTGCTACTGTTCATTCGCAGATTAAGCAATGCCTGCCTGTTCTGACAAAATGAAGTGTGACCGGAGACTAACCTGAGAAGAAAAGCACATGCTGAAAAGCCATGGGGATCTTGTGCGTCCTGCCTAGGTTCAGCAGGAATGTCAGTGGGTATATGTAGACGGCCCTCCCGACTGCTATCGCCAGCTGTGACATCTCAGTTAATGAAGCAGACATGCTGGGAGACGCAATGTCACTCAGACAGCAACAAGCCATTACACTTCTGTCATAGCTTTCATTTTTTTTCAAGCACAGGACAGAAACTGCAGTAGGGCAGTAAACAACTCTGAACAGCGAAGACACGAAAAAAAAAAAAAATTCGAAAACTGAAAGTCCTCTGCACGGCAATAGAGATTCTTGTTGTTGGGGACACGCAGCGGGGGGGGGGGGGAATTGAGGGATGTATGGCCCCGAAACAGTGACAGGTTTCTTTCCCAACACAATGGTTTCTCTTTCCTGTCTATTCCATTACTGCCTTAAACGCACGCTTTCACAACGTAAAAGTAGCATAAGGGGTGTTTTACCTAAGAGTATTAGCAATTCTTAAAAACAGGCTTTGAGTTAGGACACTTTCTTTGGCTTTTTTGCACACAAATGCGTAACTCCCTGGCTTTTCTAAGAGCATGCTCTAACTATTTATTTATTTATTTAGAACATACTGCAGGCCTACAGTAGGCCCAAGCAGGAGGGGCGAATACATAATATATGCAAAAAGAACAGGATTAGCAAAATTGAAAAATGTTAAATACAAGTTTTAACACAAAAATACAACAATAAATACAAGGCTCATATGCAAAATACAAAAAGTAAACGTAGAAATAAATGGCTCTCAAATTAAATGCTGTGACGAAAACATTGAGTCAAAAGAATCAGCTCTGGTTAAAAGATCTGGCGGACACCTGTTCCACTCCTCAATGGTGCGTGGAAAAAATGAGTATTTAAAGGCGTTAATCCTAGCACAGTAAGAGTTTAATGATTGTGCATGATGATTTCGTGTTTGGCGCGTAGTGGCGCGTAAGACTTAAATAGTGCAAAGAAAGCACTATTTAAGTCTTTTCCGGGAATTTAACATCTTTTATCCTGGTATAAGAGCCCATATTTATGCCTACTAGCGCATACAGCAAAAGATACCTTGCAAGCAAGTAGTCTTGGTAGCATGTCTTCAGGTATTCTGTTGCCCGTTAACGTTTTCCCTGAGGCAATTTCTCCCTTACTTTCTGGATTTCTCGCATCATGTGCAGCGTTGGAACACACAATTCTCTCTTGATATGTTAGCATTCCACTTTTTAGCTATTTTTAAAGTTTGCAATAAATTTTGCACGTGCGTGTAAAAAATTAACCATTGGCATTTTTCTTCAGAAAACCAACCAGTCGACTTTGTTGAAACTATGTCATGCTATTTGGGACAAACATTACTTGTTTTCTATCAAAATCATGGATGTCAATTTTAAGAGATAGCATTGCCAGTGGTCATACGCGTCAGAATACAGCTCGCAACAGGTTAACAAGCCTGCTGGTTAACTAATATCGCATAGTGGTTACCTTTTTAACTATTAATGTTACGCTCTCTACTGAGAGGCTTGAACGCCACCATAAGCAATATCCATGTTAGATCTTAGATTTTTGAAAATGAACACCTCGTCACCTGTGCAAAAGAAAGAATTTTAGGGCCATAACGGAATGAAGCAATACTGAGCGACCACAAGCAACACTAGCGACCACTACAGGCCCACGTCACACGGTGACGTGCCTATCCCGTTGTCTCTTTGTAGCATCAGAATGGGAGTTAGAAGTGGGTGAGCAGGTTCCCCCAAAATTCATCGCGCTGGAGTAGCAACAATAATGACACTTTCAATACTTTAACACCTGGTACAGGTATGATTTGCAATGGGCTACAAATGCCTCACCAACTGAAGAACCTAACAGTAATGTTTAAACAGTTAACTATATTACTTCATCAGTCTGCTAGTGAAAACGTCTCACTTGTACTCAAATACACATGACCGCCGTGATTGCTATGATGGAGAAAGCTTTCTTGTAACTCAAAATTTAGATTTGAGCAAAACACACTGTATATGAAAGCATGCAAAAGCCTCTTACCTCTACAGACAGACACTAATCTGTCAGCCTAAGGCAGTCTCCTTACAATAGTGTGAGCGGTTAGTTTACATTACGGTGCCTTTGAATCCCCATGAACTTTCTAATGAGTAGTGCAAGCAGATGCCATTTGGCTTAGAAACGCTTACCGATCAAACACATTCATGCATTGGTACTAGATAAGAAGCCAAAATAGCATAACATAAAGTCAAATTGAGTTGTGCCCTTAAGAAAGCATGCTCTTCATCTGACACGTGCCTTCTTGGCCAGCTTCAAAAGTATGCACAAGCTCATTGCATAAAGTTTTACTTAGGATGCTATATACCACATTCCTCATAACAAGTTCACACTAAACAACACTAGAATAGATAAAAGTATTCATTTTATGATGCCCAAATACAAATAATATTTGTATTCAGGAAAATCACTAGTATGTATGCTAACTCCGATTACAGAATGAAAGATACCTACTAAAGTGATCAGCATGACAAGAAGTGAGTGACAGTGTTTTTCTTCAGAAATCTGGGAACTCTCTTAAACATAGGTAAAACTCTTCAGGAGAAAATAAATTTTTCTGAAGCAAGAAAGGATACAAAGGCAACCATGATGAAGCCGGCATCCCATCTGTGTTTTTTGTATGTGAACATTGAGACTCCAATGTAGCTGAAGATAAAATTTTCTGCTAGAAAGTTTAACAACTCGAAGAGCTGTAAAGTGGAAGAGAGAGAGAAAAAAAAGAAGCATATCACATCATCACCAGCAAATTAAAGTAAGGAGGGCAGCTTCTGTTAATTCAGCAAATCAATACATGCAAAATCAATTTTGAACCAAAGGATGCACTCAAAACTTCCAGTGAATTAAGCATTATCTGCTCGAAACATCTTGTGATGCCTATCAATGCTGCTGCCCAGATGTGGCTCTATGAAGACAACCTTGAAAGAAATACTGAGGTACCCAACAAAGCATGGATGACATAACCCCCACATGCAAACATCCATTCCACAAGCAGTACGTCAACTGTAACTGCTGTGCACTACCTACAAGCAATGTGTGCAACCAAGTGGACGCTTCTACCCATCTGCCAGTGTATGCATGTGGCAGTCAGCACAGTTGCACTGCACCCCATTTACAGTTTGTTTATCCCCCAATAAAGTTCCCGCAGGTTGGGATGAAAATCTGTGTAAACACCTTTACTACTGCTGGTAGTACTTGTCAGAGGTTCAGCCTAGTACAAATAAACCTCTAGTACAAGATCTAAGCTGTATACAATTAGCTTGATCGTCCACAGAAAAGAAATAGAGGGCACGAGCACCTGTCAGAACTCTTACATATAGTTGCACTAAAGGAACAAATAAATGCTAAACTAACAGAAGCCGGCTCCATTTGCAATGTCCAAAAGCATGGCAGTACGCAGAAGAGCAGAAAACCTTCAAGATGAAAATGGTAAAGCGCACCAAGGCGTAATAGACCAAACGCTATCACAAAGCAGAAAGCTAAACAAATAATTTTCAGCAGTCGAAATTTGAGCTTTAAAGCCACATCTACCAGGCGTTTCACGGAAGCTCAGAATAACAGCTTGTGTCGTAGTGTGCGCCTGTGGTGTGTTTCTCTCTACATGTTTGTCTATGTTGCACCGCAGTTCTGGGTGTTTCACGGAAGCTCACCGCTATTTTATATACGCGGAATTTTTTAGTGCGACGAAGGCTTCTGCGGAACAGTAATGCCGGTGACAGTGGATGCCAGAAAGCAGATGAATAATCTTAACTAATAAGCTGTTTAACTAATTTCTAATAATTAAACCTTTAACTATTGCACTTAGGTGCCTGCCCGCCATTAGAGATTTGTAACCAGCCAATAGTAACAACCATATCAATTCTTATAATTTTGAAAATAATATTACCTTTAATGAAGTGGCTTAAAATATCTTGGCTGTCAACAGAAAAGATGTATGCTATCGTAAAGTCAGCATCCAAAGCAATGACCCCAGCGATGTCAATCTGTGGCACAGGTACCATGCCATCTACTCTGCACCACCTGCACAACGGTATTCACCACTGCTCGCTGCTTCCACCCATGTGTAACGAGAAGGTTATGCAATACTTGTGCCTCGAGAGACGTTCATAGCGAGCATTACTTTGTACATGGCTTTTCAGAAGTGCTCATCTTTTGGCGAAAGATGGCCAAACTTTGTTACCCTGCAGCTCCGAGAGTAATCGAGTTTTAAAGATTCCAAAAGCTAATAATTCTATTATTGATGGCAGGCAGCAAATCTCTTAACTGCAATCAGGTGCATAACTGTGATGGCTAAAATTAGTTAGCCAACTTACTAGTTAACATAACTCGCATGATTTCTGATGCCCCCCCGAACTGGTACTATTGTGCCTCACACGCCTTTTCATACCTCAGAAAGCCTATCATTAAAAACTGATGGCACCCTTCCTTGTAACACCTGGTTTTACTAATTTGTTAAGATGTTTCTTCAAGTTCCTTAATAACCACTTCACTGCCTTTATGTCAAATACATTTAACAAGTCTCTGAGATGCAAAACTGGGAACCTTTTCATAGCAAGCAAGCTGGCCTAAAATCTCCCAATAGAAGTACAATGATATCTGACTATCAACCGCAGGCTCCCATCAAAGTGTCTTTTATCAGCACTAAGGCTCTGTTGACAAAAGCATAGCACAAAGCCATATCCATGCACCACTTTCTGCTTGCCCAAGTTATCGACTCGTCTTCTCTTGACCTATTCCAGAAGGTTACAATGCATTCGTCAACCCATGCACAAGCTACAGGCGCACGGAGAATGTATGGAATGTACACTGACACAAATCGTAATTTAATTACATCAACCAAAACCCACATCTTTATGTCTGCCTACATGAGTCAGGTAATGTGTTCCATTTTTCCTACTCATGTTTCCACTCAGTACAATAAATGACATCTTTGCAAAACGTGCATGTTTG
Organism: Amblyomma maculatum; assembly: GCF_055883805.1. Taxonomy (NCBI): domain Eukaryota; kingdom Metazoa; phylum Arthropoda; class Arachnida; order Ixodida; family Ixodidae; genus Amblyomma; species Amblyomma maculatum. The sequence continues at coordinate 106,731,420 of NC_139345.1, read as the reverse complement.
GCTTATGCTCAGTCTTTCAAAGTAAAACAAATTAGTGCTACTAAAGCTAAGTGATAAGGAATTTAACTATGTATATCTTGTCTAGCATAAAATGCAAATGCCAATGTTTTTCAAAGCTAAGCTGAAGAGGCAAACAATATTCAAAATAAGCAGCACTATGAGGGTGCATTGCGTGGATTTACTGCAGTGTAAACCCAATTCACAAGTGCAGGCTTTGGCTTTAAACCATGATTACCTGTCAAAATGAACAACAATGAAAACCCAAACATATCTGAGGAGCTAGAAGGTGTGAACAAACCTGTTTTGTCCGCAACCGAGATTCTATCGACAGGTTGTTGTAGGTATAATGAGCTTGACAGATTCCACAAAAGAGCACAGCCACAATACCTGGGAAATTAAACCACATAAAAGATAGTCAGCGGCCACACACAGGCTAGCAAAACAATAGGCAAAGCCCCTGCCAAATCGAAATAATGCAAGCGTAGCCATTCACTCCCGACACAACACATTTGCAATAGAAATGTAACTGCTCATATTTAAAAAAACACAAACAAATAAACAAAGCAGTTTTATGCTGCATAAAAGTATTACACTACGCACTGGCTGAAGTTGCCCTGAACAACCGAAAAAGCCCTAAAAGGATAGTCTAAAATGAAGGTGATATATTCAATAGAACAGTAATGCATCAAGTAGTCTCACTGTAAGATAATTTAAAGAAAGAAAAATGAAGCAACTCTCCATGCTGCATCACTGCTACACAAAATTTGTGCTATTCAATTGACAGCCAACGAAGAGACTACGAAATTGACTGCAAGAGTAATGACACCACAATTGCTGATAGTACAGTAATTGGAGCCAACTTGCAGCTCACCTGTTAAGTCAAGTGCTTCAGCGATGAGAAAAGAGGTATATGACATAAGCACAAAGAGACAGCTCTCCAGCAGTGGAAAGTCACAGAGCTTTGTGAACTTAGTGATGTGAGGTTCAGTCAAGGAATCACAGGAAGAGCAAACCGCAGCACTAGTCTGACTACTACCCAATAAAATCAGACACACACAGGACTTTCTCTAAACAGCTACACCAATTATGCACCAACGACCGCAAGGCCACAGTGATAAGCTAGCCGTAAACTACCTCCCCAATATGTGCAATGCCATTTGTCGAAAAAAAAGATAAGTAAAATATAAAACTTATCAAAATGTCTTAGGCCTGTTGTCAACTCCTTGTACTAACAGAAAAACTGGGAGAAAACTTTTTGAAAACTCATGACACATCCTTCAGTCAGATTAAACCTTCATACTTCCAGTAAGAACTGAGAAATTAAGACAAATAAGCTAACAGCACTGCTGTTTGCACTATTTGCAAAATTGTACTATTGCTAAAGAAGGGCTGCAAAATATTCAGTGTCTTTCATGCTGATAATACCAGCAGACTAAGGAGATCATGCTTTTACGCTAGTTACCTGTAGAACTTTCAGCAAGTGGCATGCTTTTGCATGACAGCTATCTACATTGATGAAGCAAAAAGCAAGAAAAGGATATGAGTGCTGTGACACATCCAGTCACGGATCCAATCATGAAGGAGCACAGGAAAATGTAGACAAAATTCCCAAATGCCTTGAAAGCCGCAGCCACTTCGAACTCTTTCCCTTCGTTATTGTTCTCCTCATAGCTTGATATTGCGCTGAAAACAAATCGCAGGGTGTATTTAGGTTTTGCACAAAAGAGACTTCGTTTCATTTGTCACATATAAGAGGTTATAACCCACAAGCAAATATATAGTCTATGTAAAGCAAAAATTAAGGCAGCCCTGCACCAAGTTTAGTCAAAGCTTCTTTTTGCCTCTTTAACCATCCATTTTGGCTCTGCATTTCCAACTAGCTGAAAACTGCAAGGCTAAGGCAGGCAAAGTATGGGCAATGCTTCTGCAGCCCAGTCAGTTACATGTTATCACCACAATCTTAATCAATAGAACAAAGAATTCGGCCAATAATGGTGACTCGTCTTCAGGGGCATAATGTATGCCTTCCCAATGCAACAATAACCTCAAAGGATGAAATATGAGTAGTAAAGGATGAGAGGAAAGTGCGAGCTTATCAAAAATTTTCACAAGTGTTAAATCACATCTTCCATATAAACAATAAAAAAAATGAAGTAAATTAAGTATAACCTGTCCAAAAGAGCTTTCATACTTTTAAGATTGCCACAACAGTTGTGCAGAACTGCAGACTTAAGGAGTTCATACACAGTTGTAGCTAACTGCACAAAGCAAGCACCTCAAAAAATATCAGTGAGTTTTCCTTTTAACTGCAAGAAAATAAAACGATTACATTACTCATACTTGGTTAAAAGGTATGAGGCACACCTATGAAACTGCACAGAATGCAAAAAGCAGCTACATAAAGTTCCGAATAATGCGGGTAAAAGGTGAATGTTCAAACTGAAGTAAGCCCAGTACGAATGCTCAGCATTAAACACAATGAACAAAAAGAAAACCTGGACTCACGAGACTAGGCCAATGGCCACTGCATCGTTCAGAATGCTCTCCCCAAATACCAGAGCATAGAGATTCACGTCAACATGGAGGTCATGAAAAATGGCCAACACCGTCACTGCAAGGACAATGTCGCAAACTACTGAGAGCACCTCCTGCATGGAAGAACTGGCAGCAAGAGAACTCAAACAAGGAAAAAGTTGCAAGCAACATTCATGCGAGTGTACCAGCCATGTGGCAACAAAAAAAATTAAAATTATAAACCTTTCTTAAATCTTCACTGTTGAAGAAAAATTCAGCATGTTTCGATGTTTAAATGGTTACTACTGGTTAGCAATGAACATTCCACAGTTTTAAAGCTACTGTGCTTTGGAAAACTCCACACTTGACTAGATTTTTGCTTTAACTATCACCAGTATATTCCAAATACTGTAATGCCAATGAAACAGTGTTGCTACTCTGACGAATATTTCTCTGTTTTAATAGCGAACATATTTTGTGATTGCATCTACAGCATTAATACATTGGTTGGAAAGTTCTTTCACAACCAAAACAAAGTTTTATTGCATACATATACCCAGTTCCTAGCTAAAAGGCTAGCGCATGTAACAAGGACACAGACATAGAAAAAGACAAGACTAGCGCTAAGAGAGCACTCGTCCTGTCTTTTTCTGTCTGTGGCCTTGTTACGTGTGCAAGGCTTTTAAATTAATGATGACACACCGACTAGCCCAGCTTTCTGCCAGTTCATAGCCCTTGCCGACCATGACACTGGACTACTGCAAGGCCCCTCTCCTCTAAACAAGCCACTCCCAAAATGAATGAAAAAACCACAGGGCTTATTCCAAAGCAGCAAACAGCGCCACATATGAAATGCTTATTTGGAACACAAAGGCATACTTTTGCTTTAGACTGAGGTTACACTATTTTGTGCACAGTATTTACTTCTTGGGCAACACTGCAGTAAGTAGCTGTATGTGCTCTGAGCAGTACCGTTGTTATAAATGCCCGGTAACTTTCTGCTACGAAACGTACCGCAAAAATGATAAAAGAACCTCTCGCCAAAAATGAACTTCACTTGATTATGAGAAAATTCTAAAAACCGATTTCATTAGCCGTGTCAAATATTACAGCAACCACCAGAAGCTTGACTAAAATAATTACTATGCTAAAACAATTACCATGGCTTTATGTGCATATGTATTATCAGCATTAAGTAAGATCCCAAAAGGGCTGCAGTGAAAAAAGAAAAAAAAAGCTGAAAGTAGTTAAAAATAAATTGAATACAGGCAGCGTCGATTAACGCCTCTATGCAGTTATATATTCACGCAGCTCAAGTGGATTTCAAGTGCTGAAATATTGAGTCTCCCTTGGCAAAAAAAAACAACAAATGCAGTGTTTTTAACTGCCCTCTTTGCATTTCATTTTATGCTGAGGATACATGCACATGTGAAAGTGTGTGTGCACGAGTGTAAGTATCAGCATTCATGTAAAATCGGAAGGGTACAACTGAGATATAGAATGCTTCACTTGCCAGGGTCAGTAGCTGAGATGATGGCACCAAAGTAGAGACAGTTATTAAATGTGAACTCCAAATGTGGCATGAGCAGCAGGAATGCATACAGGATAACCCTAGAAGGCAAATTCGAGGAAAATTTCAGAAAAGCATTAGGCACAACCAGGACCGCCTATTAAAGGTGCACCTAAAAATGATAATGAGACCATGTCTTAACATCGTATGAATATAAATGTAGCTCGAGTTAGGTAGTGTTCAGCCCGACTCTTGAAAGTATGAAACTTCTAAAATATACGTATTTAAACAGAGGTCGACACACATACTTAAAAGAATGGATAAACTTTTGGATGGGCATTTTTTTATTCTGTCATAAGCTAAGAATACTTGAGATGTTTTACTTAAATGCTCTCGCTCTTATATCTCAATCTTAGTTCCCAACCCTATTTTAACCCTTTTCGGATACACCTCGTAGCAAAAACTACCTTCAAGAAAAAAAGATAATGAAGAGAAAGTGTGGTACACACTTCTACCAGATCTAGATTAGATCTTAGCTAATTATCAAGTATGCCACTTCTTTACATGCAGCCCTATTACTTTTTCACTCTTTGGTGACATTGCTGTAGTTACTTTGCTTCTTTCATACTTCTACACACTTATGGTACTGACCTGCCGCTGGTTGGCACCGCAAATACTGCCGCATTGTGTTGCGCCTAAAACAATGTGCTTAGCATAATGACCCTGCCAGAAAAGGTGCTATAGTGGATGCAGGAAAAATCTTGTAACTTACCCCACCACAAAGCAAGATATTGTTGTTCCAACGAAGGCGTAAGTCATTATAGTGCCCAAGTTTCTGAAGAAGAATTTCTGGAAGAAAAAAAAAGCAACTTTTTCTCACCAGCTTTTACAGCAGTTACATAGGAGCAGCAAAGTTTCAATGAGAGAGCTGTAGTCATAGAAACAAGCTCACCCCTAAAAAATCTAGATGGCTGGTATAACACATAACGTGGACACCTGCTGCATTTTTTTATTTTTTAGAACATTACAACACTATATGCTGCCAGCCAGAACATACTGTTCACATTGCTGGAGACCATGAAATACTTAAGAGGTGGTACTTACTCTCTTCAAGCTGTAGCCAGCGTTAAAAATAATAGGTGGAAGGATAATGTTGAAAAATATCTCCGGATCAAATGTTGCCTGCAACAGAGCAAATGAAAAACACTTCAATTATAGTTAGAAACCTTCAGCTGATGTTGCAAACACATAAAAACTGCATCTCTAATAGAAAACCACAACTACAGCAAATAGCATGTGTGACCAGAGAAACATACACAAAGAGACATAAAAAAAGTAGTATAACCTTTTTTTTGTACAGAGCTGCGATTAAAAAAGGATTAAGGAGGGGGGGGGGGGGGGGGGGGAATTTTGTTTAATCAATGAAATTGATGATCAGATTTAAAAATCTCGCCATGTACATTTTAAAGGAAACTACAGTAAATGTAAGCCTCACAATAAGCTTTCACATAATGCTACTCATTGTGCACATATGGTGGCGCCTGTTATCAATGCAAGTCTGCATGCAGCTAATTTAACGACTAAAACACATTTAGTGGCAAACATTAACTATGCAGCTGCTCAAAAATTGTACTTTCCCTTTTTCTCTATCACCCATACAAAGTTCAAAGGCCCCCTAAAGTATGCTGAGGAGTTTCTAACAAAGATAACACAAGTACAACTTATGACAGGAGTTAACAGCTATTGTGCAGAGCAAATAGATATAAGAGACCCTTTTTTTTTTTCTTCAAACAAATGGCCTCTTAAAAAGCCTGAGATATTCTGTATGAAGGGAACAAAATGTAGCGCACCAAGACAAGGACAGAGAAAGAAAACACACACAGCTAGGTCAAACGGGCAGATGCCTCAATGATAGGCTTCGTGAGCATGGCCGGGATGTCAGTAACAGGTGTGGTAAAGGTTTGTCGGCTCATTGCCGTGTTTGCAATTGTATTCCTCTCCTCAAAAAAAGTATGGTTTTTAAAAGTGCACAAAAACCGGTTAACGCGTGAAATAGTTGAAGCTGAATGGATTACTCTTTTGAAAGATGATTGTATTAGTAACCCTTCTGTCGCATTGTTGCCAAAGGAGATTGCGTATCTGAGTGACATGACTTGCTAGCGCATGTTCTTTGGCGAATGTGATACGCGGTGGTATAAAACCATGCTTTCTTCCTTGAATAAACATTAGTTGGAAGTTAGCGCTGTGTGTGTCTTCTTTCTCTGTCCTTGTCTTGGTGCACTACATTTTGTTCCCTTCGATCATGTACCAACAAGCCCAAGTATCTACCCTTCTATATTCTGTTTCCTTACCCCTCTCTCCCCTCCACCCCACTAAATAAAAATGAATAGGTATATAATCTGCATTACCAGCAGAACTAGAAATAGCTTGAATACTATGAATGAGTTATTTTTGTTAAAATTTTATTCACCTCAGCGTTGCATAAAAATGATGTTTCCACAGTGCAGCAGCAAAATATCCTTCACTACTACTTCCACTGACAAACACTCAACGATGCTTGCACACTAGTAGTAACTCAACAGTATACAAGCATCGCTCACGTTTAATTACCATATTGTGCAACAGTTTCCATAAAGGAGAGCAGAGACAAGAAAAGTGGCCTTCTACTCAGCCTTTCCTGATGGAATTTCAAACGTTTCGCACCCAACGAGAGGGGGTAAATGGCTCTCTCTAGTAGGGTGCACATGGGGGGGGGTTCTACTATTTGCACAATGCATTTGTGGGTGTCTCAGTACTCAAAAATTTCGAGGACACATAAAAAATTGCGTTTCCTACGGTAATTTTTCACAGGGGTAAGGGGAAAGAGAACCACCTCTCAGCCTCCTAAATCCGCCTTTTTCACAAGGCCGCTCTGCGCATGCGCGCCTCTCCCCTGGTTGAAAACAAACCATCAACCCCAGCTGCACATACACAGTTCTTGGCCTCCGAGATCGGCGCAGCCGTAGCTGATCTCGGAGGCCATGTGTGGTTAGTATTCGCAACAGGTGAATGTGATAGATGGTGGTAGCTGTCAAGAACACACACCGTAATTTCGCTGGCACCAAGGACGTTTTCAACCAATAGCAGACGAAGTTTCAACTACTCCTAGCGGGCACCACAATTTGTGAAAAAGGCGGATTTGCCAATGGCTAGGGCACTTGCACCCATGAAAAGTCAGCCCACCGAGCTTGTTACAGTCATACTCACTTTTTGGTTTAGTTTCTTGCTTTCAACATCAGTGACCTCGCCTTGAAAGGTATAAGCATATGTCCTGTTCTCCTTGCGCCCCAGATCAGTCTTGGCTACCTCAAGAAGTGCAAACACATTGTCTGGCGGGACGGCATCGCTGTAGTTGCTGCCTTGCACGGGCAGCACACGGACGTGAGACATTTCAGTCTCCTCACTTGCATACCGCACTATTGCTCCTACTATGAGTCCTGCAATCAATCAAATTAAACATCATATTCTACAAAAGCAAATGAAATAGACAAGAAAGCAGAGCTGCATTTGGCAACCTAGAGTGAAAAATGCCCACAGATTTCACCAACAAGAAGACTCGACTAAAAGTATGACAACACCTCAAAACCAGAAAAGACACCCGACGTTAGCCGCTGCTGTATGTACAAGCAAAACCACAAAAAAAAGACCCTGCTGAAAAGAGGGCAATGGAAAGTATCCAAAACCACACTTATGCAGCCTGTAAAATGATGGCGGTACTGAACAAAGATAAGACACACATAAGACAGATGAATGCTGATGACTATCAGCAAATTTGATTTGATTTCCAAAAGCAAGCTGGTGTAAATATGAAATGGTCGCTTTTGAAAATAATAGAAAGGTGGTGCTTCACGCCCATTTTCTCGAGTCTGTCCTGCACTTATATCACCCTCTTGTGCTATTTAACGTTTAATTCATAATGAAACAAAAATCCTGAATCAAACTCCTAACCAAAGGAAAACTGACGACTTTAAAAAATTAACGCCATCGCAGTAGGCCACTTCTGGGATAGACTGATCCCCATAAATTACTTGCACAACCCTGAACCTGGCAAAAACCCGTTGGTTTGAGCCAAAAATGCTAGGCGCCTGCATACTGAGCAATATCAGTCAATGCTAAAGAGCCCAAGATGATCCAAATTATCCGGTCTCCACTAGGCCATCCCTCACAGCCTGACTCATACAAGGAACATTAAACCCCACCGATCTTTCAACACAAATCAACTATTTTGTCGGAACCATTTAATCAGTTGTTTTACAGAGCTAGTGTTTATTTTTCATATGCAATAAAAGAAAGTTTTGTCTCACAAATGGGACTTCAGGTGGCCATAATAATGTGCAAAGCTTAAAAAGAAAGCTCTAGCATGCTTAAACAGCAGCAAACTCATACTTCATTATTTCACATGTAATTAGTGTGGCTAGAGGGCAAGCAAAAAGAAAACTAGCATAGTCACTAAAGTCTGTGGCAAACCTCAAGGCATTAAATTTAACTGGTGAACAATATTAGACAGAGCTTTGTGTCACTGACAACAAATATTCCCACCTCAAGAGTTATACAGTCTTATCTTTGCTCAAGTGCAGCAAGCCCTGACATATTTCTTCTTTACTTTGAGAACTTTCAGTTGAACCTTGTTTCTAAACTTTGTTTTTATTAACGCAACTTGCAAACGAAACAAACTGTCATTAAACATTTGAACAGGGAAAAGTCCATATTGATGGTGACTTCTTCAAAAATAAAAGTGCCGGAACCAGCAATATATCCACATGCCTGAGATCAGCAAGCCTATACTCGTTGACAAGTTTTTCCGCGATTGAACGTATATTCACGGTTAATGAATATCATGTGCTACATACGTTATCGAAACAAGCGCATTGCAAAAGCGCAGAGAAACCGACCGGCAGATGCAGCAGAAGACGCAGACGTAAACTTCGAGCGATTCCTGGCAGATGGCGCAAAGATCTCGTTTGCACTAGGGTGCCTCGATACCCTAGTTTGCACTAGAGTTACTGTATATGCTACCAAAGAGGTAGCATATACAGTAACTCTAGTTTGCACGGCTCAAGTGTGTGTGCACTAGTGCGTTGGGTGTTTCTGCTTTCCTTTCTTTTTTCTTTACTGTTTTCTTAGGTTTTCAGCTGGAACACCATCAAGGTGTCTACTCGTTATAATGGGACTGGCCACTAGACCATCATCACAGTGTAGTGTACAGATTTTAAAAAGCCCTACACCAACGTTCCACAAGCCTATATTGTAGTAGAATGTTCATGTAAAACATCAGCATTTCCGTAATGATATATTCCAGAGAATGATCAGAGAAATTTATCAAAAGACTATAATATTCTGCTGCGCAGTGAGCAGGTGCGTCTTGGCTCTGTAGCTTTGGCTGCATAGCCACAAAAACTTGTACAGGAGTATAGGTACTAACAAGAGACAAATTTAAAACTGAGCCCAAACTATTAAAGATGCAAATATCAAATGTGAATATTTCAGAATGCCTGCATCATCCATCACATTTCCTATAGTTTTTGCATCTATGGCATTCTATGATAGTTTTGATCAGACATTAGGATGAGGCAGCATACTTCAGTTGCCGCCATATACGCATCAGAAACTAGATATTTCATTTTCTCCAATAGTGGCTGTTGTTTTAAGACTGCAAAGCACAGAGTATATGTCCTATTATTATCAGCAGCTATAACTTGTTGATAACTTCAAACATAAAGCTAACAGCAGAGTATGCAATACATGCCCTTAAGCAAGGTCAATAGAATAAAATAGTATATTCAAGCTATACAGGGATGCCAGACCAATACACTACACAGTACTTTGAACTGTGTGGGTCAGGGTGCAGTAGTAAGATACCTGCACAAATAACATATTCTCATTCCATGTGCTCCAGAGAGCTTCGCTGTTCTAGTTCAGTGGCATCGACACATCCAATGTATGTGCCATGTGCTCTTGCCCATTACAAGCCTTCATAAATTCAGGTGTCATATTTGTATGTGTGTGCCTAAAAGGAAAACCATTGGGCAAAAGTATTCAAAATGTGGTCAAGTGATACACCTCAAGCTTCAACTTTCTACAAAAGAGTGAAATTTTCCATTTTGGAGTTGAATAGGCACTTAAGCCCCTATCACAAAACACTTTTCATCATCATCGGGTCAATGCTTATTAACCTCAATGCAGATCAAAAGATTGTTATACCCACGTCACAGCAGCAGCTTCGATCTTAATTGAACTTGATCTACATAGAGTCTTTCAAGCACGACTTAAGCACCAGGTGCTACAAGGACATTTTCAATGCTCTGTTGACATACTTTTGTTGGTCGTGCAAGAATATTCAGTTGAAACATTAGCTGACAAACTTGAAAACAGCATCTTTGTGTCCACTGGTGATAGAGCAGGGTACTAAGATTTATAATAACTAATATTCCTTTGTAACAGTGCATTAAAATATTATATCATGCCTTTAAATTAAATGTATGTTAACACCTGCATTTTATATTTCATTAACGTTCCTCCTTCTCATCAGATGACCAAAGTAGCTGAGCTTTAACTTTAGAATTTGACCTTCCAATGAGCAGTCAGGGTTTATGGTTGACAATATCCACTGATTTGATCTTCTGGCAGTCCAAGGAACTCTCACGAGTCTTCGCCAGCACCACAATTCAAACGCGTCAATTCTTCGGCGGTCAGCCTTTTTCACAGTCCAACTCTCGCATCCATACATCACAACTGGAAAGACCATAGCACGAGTTATACGGATCTTGGTTGGCAGACTAATGTCTCTACTCTTTACTAGGCGGTCAAGGCTAACCATTGCTCTCTTTCCCAGAAGCAGGCGTCTCCTAATTTCATGGCTGCAGTCTCCTTCCGAGGTAATCTTAGAGCCCAAGAACAGAAAATCTGTCACAGCTTCCACTTCTTGTCCATTGATGCTCCAGGACTTGATAGGGCAAGACGCCATGATCTCTGTCTTTTTAACGTTCAGTTTAAGCCCAAACTTCTCACTCTTCTTGTACGCGCATCAGAAGTCTCTTGAGTTCCGCTTCACTTTCTGCCATTAAAGTGGTATCATCCGCATATCTAAGGTTGTTGATGCGTCCAGACCAGCCTTCCTCATGATGCACTCTGCATATAGGTTAAATAGGCAGGGCGACAGTATGCAGCCTTGCCTCACTCCTTTCTCGATCGGAAACCAATCAGTAAGACCATGCCCAGTTCTGGCTGTGGCCTCTTGCCCTTCATACAGGTTCCTGAGGAGACAGATCAGGTGAATTGGAACTCCCATCTCTTGGAGAGCTTGCCACAATCTGTTGTGATCTACGCAGTCAAACGCTTTCACATAGTCAATAAAGCAGAAGTAGATGGGTTTCTGGAACTCTCTTGCTTTTTCCATGATCCAGCGAAGGTTGCCATTTGGTCTCTAGTTCCTCTGCCCTTGCGAAACCCAGCTTGCACGTCCGGAAGCTCCCGATCCACATACTGCTGCAGCCTACCTTGGAGGATTTTCAACATCACCTTGCTAGCATGCGAAATAAGCGCGATCGTGCGGTAGTTGGAACAATCTTTGGCACTGCCTTTCTTTGGAATGGGGATGTAAACTGACCTCCTCCAATCCTGTGGCCACTGCAGGGTTGTCCAAATCTTCTGGCATAATGTATGCAGAATGTTAATAGCGTCATGGTTGAGGTTTTGAAGCAACTCAGCTGGAATGCCATCAATTCCGCTAGCTTTGTTCTTAGCAAGGCTGGCTAAGGCCCATTCAACTTCATTCTTCAGGATGCCCGGCTCGAGATCAGTAATCCCAACCGTCTTATGTTGGGTTTGCACATTCGGGTCCTTCTTGTACAGTTCTGTGTATTCCTGCCACCTCTTCTTTATCTCTGAGGCTTCAGTGAGGTCCTTGCCTCGTTTGCCCTTTATAACGCCCAGCTTAGCACAGAAGCTTCTTTTGATATCTTTGATTGTCTTATACAGAGCTCTTCAGAGTCCTCAGCTGCTTGGCACTGTATGTTCAGCAAGGCATTCTTATCTCTCCTTGCTATTTTCTGAAAATCCGCATTGAGAACCTTGTATCTTTCTCTTTCCACCATTGCTTTTGCCATCCTCCTTTCCTCAGCTATTTGCAAAGCCTCTTCAGATAACCAGTTTGCTTTCTTGCATTTCTTTTGCTTTGGAACTACCTTCGTAGCAACTTCTTGTATTATATCACGAACATCAGTCCACATCAGGGTCGCCGGAGAAGGGGTAGGCAGCGAACGCGATGGTTAGATGGCATCCTCGAGGCACTGCAGATGAAGTTATGTGATGTTAGGAAGATAGTGAGAGACCGGAAAGCGTGGAGTGACATGGTCCATAGGGTCACGAAGAGTCGGACACGACTGAACTGAACTGAACGTTCCTTACCTCTTGAAGCTCAGTGCAGGCAAGCGTGTCAAGGCCCACTTGCGATTCTGCTTAAGACCTTCAAGCACATTCGAAGAATCGTAATCAAGCCACGCAGGATCCAGCTCGATTACACTTGAAAGTGGCCATGTGACAACCTGCAATCTGCACTGAGTTTGATAAGCACTGATACTCAATGAATGACATTTGAAAGTGATGTGATGGAGGTATTACATGGCCACTTTCAAGCACAATCCAAAGCCGGTGTTAACACCGTCATATACTCTGACCAAGTTTTAGCAAAGAAAGGAAACACTAATGGAATAAAAACACAAATATGATTGGATAAATTGATTTAAATGCATGACAGATTTTCAATGCATTCTTCCTACTTATACAAAGTATTACTTAAATATAATCTCAGCACCCTGCCCTACCACTGGTGCACACAAAGAAGGCACTGCCAGCGTCTTCTCACATGGCTGGAGTCGAGTATAAGTCGACAAAAAAAAAAATAGGTTTGAAGAGTCACAACTTTCTCAGTGATACAAAGTGCACGAAGCACGGCTGAAGTATCAGATGAAATCTATGATACCGATTGAGTTCAATTAGGCTCAAAAGTGCCAGTGTGACAGTCTCCGTGTATAACAGTGATCCTGCATGGAGTTTTGATAGACATTCAAATGCGCACGGTAACTACAAGCAGTGCTTAAAGTCTGGCTCCATCGGAGGGGGTCTAGCGGTTTAAGCACAGGTGGAATGGGAAATAAAGAGGGAGAGACAAAGCGACTGTTGGCCTGCTTTGCAGATAGTTTTTACAAAGCAGGGAAAATTTCTCGTTCTCGGGTTTTAGAAATTATGTAATGGTTCTTATTAAACTTACTGCAAAATAGCTAAAACAACAGAGATGAAATGATCTGACAACCACTGACAAGAATAAACGATGGCAGCATACTTCGTTTTCACGCAGTCCTTCTGAGCGCGGACCCCCCCTTTCCGTGACCCCCCTGACTACAAGCAGTTAAATCAACCAGTGGGTGCAGTTCTATTGGGCAAAGTATAGAGGTCCAATAAGCAATATGGCATGGCATATCCATCACGTCGTTTGCATATGCAACTTCCACCGGAAAAAAAAAAATATGTAAAAAATATATACACTGACTAGACACAGGGTGAACAGTTTACATTATGTATGCACATTTTGAACGCAGTCACAATAAGCTCCGTCATAGACGATGCATGGGCCCGCATGTAACTGTATATTGATGCGGACAGCCGAGGCGTCCGTGCGAGTTTACACACGTGTACTATGCGCATACATCCTGTGCCCCTTGCTCCACATCTAACGTCAGCATACGCGAGGAGAAGCCAGCTGCGAATTTGACTTCGAGGCGACGCGACCTGTTGCCTACTGACAGTCCTCTTGTCGGCTTCAATTAACCACCTTAGAAGTCAAGGATGTGCTGAAAGTAGTCAGCTGCTGACGCAGCATCGCAAGGGGCTCACTGAAGCCGACTGCTAAAGCACTAAAAGCGCGCGTGCAGTTTTTGAGCTTCATCTGTTTTACAGTTCACCGGCACAGGTTGATGATCCCAGTTCGCTACCGATGACATCGCGTCCTTACGAGTACGGTCTTATGGGATATATGGGCGCTAAGGCAGAGGGGCGTGTGAATATTCTGCGCACTGCTTACCGTTAATTTATACGCCCGATGCGAAAGCCGGCGAGACGAGTGCTCGATAACGAAAAGAGAATGTCGCGCGCGCTTTTCAATGCAGTGTGTACACACCGGCAGAGATGCGACGCATGAAGCTCTTTTATCTGCGAGTCTCAAGGGGCGCAGAGATCAGAACGCAACGCAAGCAGCAATAGAAAGACAAGAATGCGCAGTGCAGGCGCCAAACCACGCAAAGTAATGAAAACGGAAAATAAAAGCGGACGTGCGATTACTACGTCAACAGGTTTCTGGTGCAACGACTAGCATGATCGACCGGGAGGTTGCGCCGATGTTACTAATTGCCGGCTTAAGAAAGGGCGCCACAGCAGTGTGCCGCCCACTTGAGCAAACACTTGAGCACACGGTCACAAAAACACTCACCAAATATGATGGCTAGCCCGGTTTCATGAAGAAACCGGGCACGACGTCGTTTGAAGAGCCAAATGATGCACACCGTTAGGATGAGCAGAAAAGTGTAGACCAGGATGTTCACCGTGTCAACCCTGTGAATGCTGTGAGCCTTCTCGTCCATTTTAACGTCCATCGGAGCGCTGGCTCGACACACGGTCACCAGAAAGGCCACAAACGCTGCGACGAGCGTGCATATTTTCTGCTCGCTGACGGCCATGTTTGTGTTTTACTTTGCGGCGGCGTATTTGCCCGTTGACAGAAATTTTGACGCTATCACAGAATGTTGAGCGATCCTGTTATAATCAGCCAGACACTTGCTCACTCCAATTTTCCACGGCGTTCTTCGTTGCACCGCGGCGGAGCACCGACCGCATTCTTCCAGCAGCACCAACTCGTTGCAACAACAGATCAATGACGAATGGAATACTTCCCCACGCAACCGCCCATGGCGAAGCGCGATCATATGTGTCCAGCTCCGCACAAAATAATAAAATTATTAATATTTTTAAAATAACTACAATAACAAATTTTAAACAATAAAAATATGCGTATATTTTTGATAGGCACGATTATTTTATTACTTAAACTTTAGTTATTTGCTGCGAAGTGGCTTTATGGCCCATGCCCAAATTTGTAGTCGATTGCATGGGACGTAACAACTGTCTAACGTTCGCGCGTTGAACCTTCTTGGAGTCGTTGCTGAAGCTGCTGAATTCGTCCATTACACACCAGGTTGGTGGAAAACTTCCTTGAACAATCATTTACTGGCGCGATCTGCTAAATGCCTTCATTCCATAACGATGTCTTCTGCTACCAATGGAGAAGTTGCGCAGGGGCTTAGCCTGTGATTATGGTTTCGGTGTTGCAGCAGCGAACAGCTCATTACATTTACAGCTGTTTTCATAAGTCATATTTCGAATATCTAGGCGCTCTGTATTTATATCCGATGTTGGCGGAGTTAATCGTTTGCAGTTCATCATATGCTCTCGCCTGGGCGTGTCAAGTGGGCGAAGCGGCGCATACGCGGTAACATGAGCGCTCAATGATGTGGGCTCTGCGCGTAAACGATAATCGCGCCCATCAAAGGCATCGTCGCTTAGTATTTGAACTTTTAGGAGGCATCAAGTGTCTCTTCTGTGTGAAACTTGAGTAACTTCTAATATATTATACGGCGGGAAACTCTTTTCAAATAGTGAGCGCCAACCTCTTCCAAGTTTGAATGGTGAAAGTCTCATTGGTGCGTGTTGCGTTTTCTTTGTATTCGCATTTCGTTTCTTGATTTGGGTTTATTTGGTGCTCTGGAAGTGTTTAAACGACGGCCATGTCTGACAGATGTGAGTCATAGCGTCGATGTTTAACGCAAGCCTTGCAAACCGAGGCAGCGCCGCGCGCGCTTACTTGACCTTCTACGGCCGGACGTCCTACACACCGACTGCGCGCTTCTCCCTACGCCGGTCTCGCGCTCATATCCGTACGTACCTTCCTGGCGGCTGCTGTTCCCATTTCGCTCTCTCTCGTACACAAACACCTTTTCACCCTTCTAGTGCCGTTAGACGACTTCACGATCGAGAAACGCGCGAATTGATGAGTCACATCAGAGACCTTGCGCGCGTTAGCGTGGTTTCGCATTTTACGTGAAAGAGCGCATCCACCGCATGTAGTACGGCGTTGCGCTGGATACACGTTAGATATACGACGTATATGGCATGCGCACCGATATGCGCGTATGCATAAAACACCATCGCATGACCTCAATCCTCTATCCTCATGTTAACCAAGCCGACGGACACCGGTAGCTTGAGCATCGACAAAAACGGAAGTGTTGCTCTGCATGCAGAACGACGCATATCCTACATGAGCCGCTGCTCTACTTTTCTGGATGAAGCGGCGTCCTTGTCGCGAGGGGTCTGGTTCACTGGCCGCGGAGAAGTTTTGTGTTTTTTGTTGTGATCCATGCAGGCCGTCTCGAGGCGCAGCTCGTTGCTTTACACGCATCCGCCCCCGCTCCTTCGAGGCCTTGGACACTGTTCAAGAACATAAATAGCGCGCGCGGGAGTTCCGGCACAGGTCACGTCTTCCGGTCTTGGCTGCGCGCATATGACACTTTGACTCTACGCCACTAGTAGCAGTTGTCGATAGAACGCGCAGTTTTCTTCGGCAGCGGTTAGTATACTCGCACAGCTTGCACGTGCGTGTTCTGCATAAAAGTATCCATGTGTTTATGCAGCCTCATGGGTTACGAGCTCTTATAATTTAACGTGCGTTATTCCGTGTAAATCAGGGCGAGGTTGAATGCAGCCGCCTGGTGCAAGCAACGGATGATGCCATCGATGGCGATGATGGTATGATTATAGACCGTAATGGTGAGGAACAGAATCCCCACATAAAGCGCAGAGTGAAGCGGCAAGCCAATGCATGCATGGAAGTGTCGGGCACAAATGTACGGCAGCAGAGCGACAATTAACGTGTCGCCATCTTCACAAATTACGTTTGCACGAGACCTGCATTTTAAATGCGGTGCAACCTTATAAGGAAAATAGTCGATTTATTTTCTCTATTTTTTCTTCCGCGATTTTTCTGGGGTGTTTTAAACGAAACGTATACAGCCCGTTCGGTCGAAAAGGCGTTGCCGTCAAACGTGTTCGTATCAAGCTTATTACGCAAACGTTATTTTGTACAGCGTTCAAGGTGACGCCATACCATTTCGTTTCTTATTTAACATCCATCTGATAGTCAAGTTTGGAGGCCAGCCTCAACCTTGACTCCAAAATAACATCTGTGCTTGCAGCGGTATATATGCCGTTCATTGTAAGTGTAGGTACCGCAATATAGTGCAAGTGCGGTATGAAGGCTTGGCTGCTCCTGGCCCTACGGGGCTGGGAATGGTAGTAGTGCTCGCCTGCCACCGGCGGTTGTACCTGTTGTAGGCCGTCATTGCATTCGCCACCGCTTCAGTAGCGGACGACGGCTATTTCGACGCGTCTTTCTCTCTCCCTCTTCTTTTTTTTTTTTTCTCTATTTTCTCCTCTGTCCGCACGAGACAGCGTAGGTAGCTCAGTTACAGAGCCAGTAGCAGGGCCGTGCATTTCCATTTCCTTCTTCCTAAGTCACAAAAAAAAAGGGGGGGGGGGGGGGGACGGAAGGAAGGACGGGCAGGCTCAAGCCTATGCGAAGTTTATAGTGCGATATGTACTTGAAACTTTCCATACTCGTTTATTTGCTGCAGCATTTAAAATTTTACTGTATTGCGCCCTAATTATTGCACAGTTGAGGCGGGGGATCTATTGTTCCCTCCTGCCGCTAGTGCGTGACAGGGCATGGACCAGCGTTGCCTCACTCGGCAATGCCTCTTTTCGAGAGTTTTCCCACTTGCTAGGAATTTGCCGGGCCCCGCAGTATGCACACTTCTCTTGAACGTATACCGCTACTGCAGACTCGTTTCGCCAGAGTGTGGCTGAAGGCACGAATTCGTAATCGCTGCTCTATTCAAATACACGGCGACTCCTGTGTGCCGCACCTACGCACCATATTCAGGATCGTAAAAGACGACGGACGAGAATTTCGCACGGTCTGCATAAATAATGCGCCCTCGATTCCCTTCCCTGACAGCCGTGAAGTCGGCCATCTGCGTGCGTGATGTCAATCAAGCAAGACGTGCCGGTCACCGTCACGCATTCCGCTTCCGCGTGCACGCTGTTATAAAAACCCTGACCATCAGCTTCCCCAGTCTCGGTTCTGTAGGCATGCTTCGCCATTAGCGGGGAGTGAGAACGGAATAGTAATAGACGTATGTTATAGCTGTAGCAACGGCCGACAACGCCAGATTTTCTGAAAAACGGGGCCTTTATTGCTGTCGCGTTACGATGTAATATTATGCAAATTTTGTACCTTTTGTAACTTCATGCGCATAATTTGTGCATTCTTTCATTACTATACCGTTGTTAAAGAATACTTTATCATTACTCTTTCTGAAGTGTCAATGCGCCTCAAATATTAGGTGAGGCACCTGGCCGCGCCCCAACTGGGATCGATTTCTTTCAATCCTCTATCCGAAATTAGTTAAACTTCCTAGCTAACATGATTATTCTTTTCTTTTTTTCTTATATCCGCCGACGCTGCATTATTGCATCGCAGAAACTACCTTTATACCTCGAAAAACGAGATGCGCGCGCGTGCGTGCGTGCGTGCGTGTGTGTGCGTGCGTGCGTGTGCGTGCGTGTGTGTGTGTGTGTGTGTGTGTGTGTGTGTGTGTGTGTGTGTGTGTGTGTGTGTGTGTGTGTGTGTGTGTGTGTGTGTGTGTGTGTGTGTGTGTGTGTGTGTGTGTGTGTGTGTGTGTGTGTGTGTGTGTGTGTGTGTGTGTGTGTGTGTGCCGAACTTAGCTGAAACACCTTGTATTTATTTTTAATTCCTTCTTTATGCGACCGCAACTGTACTCCTTAAGTTTTACTCCTGCAGCATATTTACCACCCCTGAATTAAACTCCCGCTTCGTATAACATTTGACACCCTGTATTTGTTATGTGTAGTGCGCATAGTAGCTCCTGTTTTCGCATGAAGCTAAATGGGTCACTACATGACCCATTGAGCTGTGGGACCCACTGAGTTGGGTTGTTCGGGTCAGACAATTTTTGGGCTATAACCTCGCCACATTCTTGAATCACATTTGCTGCGAAGAAACATGATCAACGCATGTACTCACAACTGGCTTTAAACGGAGCTTGCTAAATATAAAGTTTTTCCGCGTCTGCTTGCCACAGAGAGAGCATACAACCACGTGCAAAAGTTACCCTAGAAACATCTTATCGTTTTTGCCGAGAAAAAGCCATATTCCGTTGTGTCACCAACGCCGGCGAAGCACGTACAGAAGACTGAATGTGCGCCATCACAGTGCTGACAATTACGGAGCTTCACGTGCCAAAACAACTTGACCTGTTTTGCAAGTTTGTTTGTTTGTTTTTGAATTTGCGTTCGTTGCACCGAAATGCAGCGAGCCCCTACGGTCACTCGGCGGCTCAACTGCCGAGCCACCGCGGCGAATTTAATAGATGGCTGGTCGCATAATCAATTAAAGGAGACATCTTGCAGTCTAAAAATTTAGATGCACGTCCGTTTAGCCGCGCCAAGTTTGACGCAACCGGTGGAACGCTTACCCAATTCGCTTTTGCACAAGTTACGGCTGCTGAGCGCAACTTCCGCGAGCCGGATCCCCGGCTGCACGTCAAAAGGCGGTGATAACGGAAACAAAGCTGCGCAACCTAAGTTCCCTCGCAAGAACCTCGCGTGCTGGCGGTTCGGGAGAAGCCGTCGCGCTCCTACGCCTCCTGGTTGGAGAACACGAAAGGCCACCGTATAGTTTCGAAACCGACTCGCAGTTGGTGCTTCCGATGTGGCCTTGCGTTTTAACGGGAAGCCAACGAACAGAATGCGTGGTTTTGCGCTGAGGTTAGTTTCGTAAAAGTTCAATTCACGGTACTAAAAAAAGAAAAGAAAAAGCTATTGCTTCGATGCCTTCACTCGCGGCCCCATATGGCACTGCAAGCCCTTCTAGGTGGCACTTAAACTTTACAACTATGTGTGTTACGTTGTTGATTTGGTCACATATGAATTGCACGTTCGTTATGTCATCTCCTTTCTAATTTTTTTTTTTTCATATATAAATGTCGAACGTGGTTGATGTAAAATTACCTAAATATTTAAACACCAGAAATGCGACATTCTCGAAACTGACAAAGCTTGCTCGACTGTTCAGGTGTGCCATTTGTGAAGGTACACAGCTTAACGCTTTGCAAGGCGGGCCAACAAATAGGGCGACTTTTGGGCGCCACCGATGCAGCAACAACTTTCATATATTCTCTTTCTGAGTTATCGCACCATGGAGATCAATACAAAGCAGGTGGCTTATACAACAAGGGCCTCAAGCGCGCCGCCCTCTGGCCTCCCAAACTTCAGCATTGTAAACGTGTCAGCTTCACTTGTCAATTTCACCGCCCGCCTGGTATTCCAACCGAAATTAATCTAAAGATATAGCATATAAAGACAGTACTCATTTTTTCATCATCATCATCAGCCTATACCCACTGCAGGTCGAAGGCCTCTTTCATATTTCTCCAATGTACCCGGTTCTGTGCTAGCTGCATCCACTTGACCCCTGCGAACTTCTTATTCTCATCCGCTCACCTCACTTTCTGCCGCCCCCTGCTACGCTTTCCTTCCCTTGGAATCCAGTTTGTTACCCTAAGCGACCATCGGTGATCCTCTCTTCGCACTGTGTCCTGCCCATTTCTTCTTGATTACCGCTAGAATGTCAGTAGCTTGAGTTATTTCTCTAACCCAATGTGGACACTTCCTATCTCTTAATGTTACCCTTACCATTTTTCGTTCCATGGCCCTCTGTGTCGTCCTCAACTTAAGTAGAACCCTCTTGGTTAGCCTCCACGTTTCAGCCCCATAGGTGAGTACAGGTAAGATGCAACCGTTGTATACTTTCCTCTTGAGCGATACCGGTAAGCTGCTAGTCATAATCTGCGAATGCTTGCCAAATGCGCTCCATATCAATCTTATTCTTCTTGTTATTTCCTTTTCATGGTCCGGATCTGCGGTTACTACCTGTTCTAAGTAAACATATTCGCCTACTACTTCCAGTGCTTCGCTACCTAACGTAAACGGCTGTTCCTTCCCGAAGATGTTGAACATTACCTTAGTCTTCTGCATATTTATTTTCAAGCCTACCTTTCTACTTTTCCTGTCTAGGTCATCAATCTTTATTTGCAGTTCATCCCCCGAGTTACTTAGCAAGGCAATGTCATTAGCAAATCGCAGATTACTGAGGTATTCTCCATCTACCCTTATCCCTAACTGCTCCCATTCGAAGTCTCTGAATGCTTCCTTTAAGCAAGCTGTGAATAGTACTGGGGACATCGTGTCTGCTTGCCTAACTCCTTTCTTTATAGGAATTTTGTTACTTTCTTTACTCAGAACTATGGTTGCTGTGCAGCCACTAAATATATCCTCCAGCACTTTCACGTACGGCTCGTCTACCCCCTGATTTCGCAATGCCTGCATCACCGCCGAGGTTTCTACTGAGTCAAATGCTTTTTCGTAATCAATGAATGCTATGTATAAGGGCTGGTTATATTCTGAGCATTTTTCTATCGCCTGGTTGACGGTATGGATATGATCGATAGTAGAGTACCGTTTCCGAAAACCTGCTTGATCCTTTGCTTGATTGCAGTCTAAGGTAGTTCTGATTCTATTAGCGATTACCTTAGTAAATACCTTATACGTAACAGACAATAAGCTGATTGGTCTGTGATTTTTAAGGTCCTTAGCGTCCCCTTTCTTATCAATGAGGATAATGTTTGCATTTTTCCATGGTTCCGGTACCGTCGATGACTCATTATTTGGGGGAGCGTAAAGAGGCAGGTTTCCCTTAATATGCGTGAACTTAGGACGGTCCCCAGCTGCATTTCTTCTTTTGAGTATAGTTTAGTTGTTCAGAGCTATCGTGCACTTCCAGTAGCTGTTTCCAAGCCATCCTGAACTGGCGCAAGAGGGGTACGTGCCGCCCCTTTCCTTTTTTCCTTTCTTTTCTCCTTTCCCATTTCTTTAGTGCATCCTATCTGAATCTCACAACTGCCCGTCTCTCATGGTTACTATAGCTAGCCATATTTTGGTGTGGCGTTTGCAAACGAAGCTTGCAGGGCTTTGGGGTCTCCGGAAAATTTGTGCCGCTGCGCTGCATCTTGCACTAAGAAGTACTGTACGGCGAGACAATGAATTCTCAATCTGCCATGGACATTGTGTTCGTCGCAGCGAACTTCATTCGTTAAAGAGCACCTAACCACCGCCAGGCCACTTGTGTATTACAACAGGTACAATTCGATCATAAGAAGGCTGTATACAATACAGACGTGTGCTATAGTTGGGCCCTGGAAAAGTGACAGATATTTTTTGGCCTGAGGGAGGAAATCGACAGCTCCTTGAAAGAGAAACAATAAACCAATCGCTGAGCGGGGAGATGCGATTAGGTTTCGGTCGTTTGCGTTTCACTCGGACATATGTGATCACCTCAACACCAACGCACAACTGTGGGAAAAAAAAAGTAAAGAAAGGGTGCAGTGAAAAGGAGCTAGGACGTTCTTTAATTTCCGGTCAAAATGCAACTCTGGCAGCGCTAGATCAGAATGAATAAGCTGGATCACTTTCCAGCTCTTCAGTTGCTAGGATACGTTGTCCAAGAATTTTAAATTCGCCTTCAAGACATCCGCAGCTTTTTCAAAACGTTAGCGATTCTCACTTTATTCTCTGCCTTGCAAGTCTGCGATACTGAGCTCGAGTCGCAAATGGCGCTTATTGAACTTCACTGAAGCAACATATTGAGACGGAAGTTTAAAACTTTCTTTAGGTAATGTCATTCTTCCAACGCGACAAGAATCATTGCCGCTGCCATGTTCGCGAGCATATACTTGTGCGAGTACATATTCCGCCCAAGGCCTAACGCCGAATGTTACTTCCTTTGTCACTGATAAGCGTCTAATGTCAAATCAGCATTGTGCATAGAACTGAAGGTTGATTCCTGCGCTTCAAAAATGAAACCTATTCTTCGTCGAGCCGATTATTTTCGCAGTTTCTTTTAACCTACTTACTGCAAGATGTCACGCGCACTCACGCCGCTGTGTGTGTGTGTGTGTGTGTGGGGGGGGGGTCAAAGGCTGGTGTATTCAGATAAATATGGGTGTTTAACTAGAATTTGGAAAAAAATAGAAAGGAACAGAAAAAGTAATGAAGTCTTAGCTAGCATAGGAATCTGCCTGTTTATTTATGTAATCATGAATAGATTTAGGGCATATCCCTTGACGCTTGCCCCGAAGGAGAGGACCCTTGCTTTTCGTCGATGTTGTTGTTTTTTGTTTTCGTCTCGCGAGGGCCATAGTTTCGGTTGCACTCTAGATTATGGTTGACAGTCTCTGTAGTTCACACATCGGGCGTCCGTCTAGAATGCAACAGAAGATTATCTTCCAAGCAGTTTTGAGCTTGAGATGAGGACGCTGTATCAATTTCTTATCGCACACGTCATTTCTCAGGCGAATTTTTGTAGTTTGTGTTTTCTCCTCTGCGAATCAATCTATATTTGTGAGCAGTTCATTCTCTCTCTCCATTCTTTTTTAACTTTTTTTTTTCGCACCGGTTTTCGTAAGAAATTTGTTTTTAATATTTTTTACACCACTCTGGGCTTCCTTCTTTAACGCCTTTCATTTTGTTATCCAAAACATCGTTGCGTCTTAGCGCTCTTGTGCGCGTGTTCTCCAGTTTCGATTTCGATATCGCCGGCAGGAAACAAACGAGCGTTTCCGGTAGTCGCAATGCACCACGGGAAAAGGAGGGTTCGTGGAAGTGGAAAGAGTGAATGCGAGCGTTTCGGCTGGACTATGCTGGACGGCATTGGCGGGTTCTTCGGGCGCCAGAAACCTACGGGGTGGACATCGCGACGCCGCCCTGTGTGAATCGATCTGCTCGAGCGTGTATCTGTGTTAGCGCCTCTGCACGTGCTGCGCGCTGAGCACGTGCAGTGCTCTCTTCGGCGGTGTTTTTCGCGCGCGAGTCAGTACATCTTTGGCGCCGACGCGGAGGAGAGAAGCGGCAGTCGTCAACCTCCCCCTGTGACTCAGGGCCTCGCAGCAACGCCTTCCTTTGTGCCGCCACAAGTCGTGTCGCCCTCATCGAGCAACTGCTGCGGCAAGATACCTCGCATTCATTTATCGGTTTTGCTGTGCGGAATGTTGCAGACTTGGCAGGCTCGACAGCGCTTCATTGTTCGCTCAACCCGTGAAACGTCCCAGTGCTCGCGCTAGTGACGACGGAACGGGGAGAGGTCTTCTGTTTTCCTTTCCGCCGATCGTCGTGGTGTTTCTTTTTTCCGTAAGGCGCCGGCGCGACGCCTATCGTTTTGTTATTATTGTGCCGTGCGGGCGGATTGGGCCGAAACATATGTCGGGCGTGCCAGCGGCGCTGCGTGCGTGATCCGTGCCACATTTCAGTGAGCCTGCAACCCGAGTGTATACCCCGCTGAGCCAGGATATTTCGCCTCACCCTTCGTTAGAATCTGCTCGCCAGGTTTCTGTAAACAGAGTTCTCCGAAAAGGAAGAGTACCGGCGAAACGATCGGCACTCTGAAGAGGGGGACCAGCTGCATAGGAAGGCTTTCAGAAGAAACTGGGAAGAAAAGCCTGTTCCGGTGAAGCGCAGCCGACGGCTTGGACGGACGACGGCAGCTGCGCATTTCAAACTGCTTTTGTGGGGGGAAACCTGTATTGGCCATCGCGGACGGCACTTCGGGATGGCCTTGAAGCGGGCGTCCTTCTGAGAAGCGGCGGCGCTACAGCGGAAAATAATTTCGATTTGAGGAGACGAATAAAAGTACGGTAGTGTTGCCATGTCTCTGAACCGCTACGCAAGCACCGATGGCGCGCGGCAAAAGCCTCGGCACAATCAGATCCCTTGGCAGATAGACGCCAGTCCGCTCTACATAAGAAGGCAAGACCATCTCAACGACCGGATGCGCGCTCTGTACGTGAGCGAACCCACGGCATCGCCACCGCCCATGTCTCCCGTGACATTTGCAAGCCCGGCACGGCAAACTCCCGTGCCTTCAAGAAACCACCAGTTCCCGCACAACTCGTCAGATTACGACAACACGCCGCCCGAACCGCCCAAGAGGACCAGCTCTGCATCAATGACACCGTCGTACGACTCTGTGTCCACCTCCTCATCATCACTGCAGTACAGGAACGGAGGAGGTGGCAGTGCTGGGGGCGGCTATGGTGTTGGTAGTCCTTCGAGGTCTAACGAAGGACTCTATGCATCTCCGGGAGCACCATCGGCAGTCCCTGCTTTCGAGGCAGAGGAGTAGGTCACAATTTATGGTGATAGCTTCTGTAGAGGGATGTCATAAGGCCAGGGGCATCATGAGGCTGTAGAGTGATGTCATTGAACTGAACAGCAGCTGCATTTTGACAGGCCTGAATGAGCTTGCAAGAGAGGTGTCAGGCTAGTTCGTACTGCATAACAAATGAAGCAGCTCAAGGAACGTTGAAAAACATGGAAAATTATATGCGCAAGTATACTGGAGTGCTCATGTGCAACTCATTTTCTGGTTTTTTTTTTTTTTTTGTGCCTCATGCTGGTTAATCCGTTTGTCATTAAGTAAGTTTATTGCAAGAAGCTGCAAAGAACAAAACAATTAAAATAATAGTCAAAGTTCAGGACTGCAATAAACTGGATGCTAAATTATTACTGCTGTTCAGTAATGACAGTCTCGCACTGCACGGTATTTATGTGTCTGGTACACGTCAAATTATCAAACTGCAAAATACCTGATCATTTTACCGGAAGACTGTTAGATTGTCGTTCTCTGTATGTTATATATCTATGTCTGTAATGTCAGGCAGAATGCTGTTATGCTTTACATTGTGCAAGAGCATCACAACTAGAAATAATGAGGGGTATAGTTCTCTGAAAGTATAGTTGGAAAAATAGTCTTGAACCACTAAACGATGAATGGAGGCGGGCTGCTTTTAATGTAGGCAGACGCATAGAAGCGTATCTAAGGGTCAGTCAACTCTGGAAAAGTTATCGTGGAGCGGCAAGACGGATTCATAGATAACCTGAGGGGCGGTAGAGGCTGGGTTGCATAGAGCATATTTTTGCTTGACGGCTTCCCTTTACTGATAGGAGGGGCGGTAGAGGCTGAGTAACATAGAGCATATTTTTGCCGGACGGCTTTCCTTTGCTGATAGGAGTTCTTTATTATGCTTGTTTGAAACCTATTTTTCAGGTATTGTGTTCCTCTTTGCAGCAGTTCATCATCATCATCATTTACTGATCCCTTAAAGGTCCCGTAGGGACATTACGGGGGAGGGGGGGGGGGATGATGGTGTGCATATATATCGTCATACATAAGCAAGTGAGCATGAAAACACAGAAACTGAATAGGAATAACAAATTAAGCAGAAAACATTAGGCGGTTACAATAGAAACAAAAATATGAAGACACCAAATGCCAAAACAAAGGGAGAAAAAAAATGATATATGTCAAAAAGAACTTCACTGAGTGTAAGTGGCAAAAAAAAAATGTGGAGAGCAACACAAGAATACATCATGATGCAACACCTCAAAAAAATCTGATTGCTGGGAGAGGAGCGCGAGGAAAAGTGGCTTTTGCAGGATGAAATGGTCAGTTAGTAACTGCCTAAATTTGGAAGGATTAGATTCTATAACAATGCTTTCGGAAAGCCTGTTCCATTATTCTATGGTGACGGGAAAAAAAGATAGATTTATTGAAGGCGTTAAAAGAACCATACAAACGTTGAAGGATAAGCGAGTTAAACAATCGGCGAGGTGAGCGGAAAGGAGCACATAATAAGGTTTCCAATAGGGCTGAAAAGTTTTCAAAGTTATGTAAGTATTGCTTCGTCGCCTTAAGATGGCGGGACATTCAAGTACATTTTGAATGTGGCGCTATCACATAGAATAAGGTATATACTATAAACCAATGTTGAGCAATCTTGGTGTGCTCGAGTGCTCTCTTTTTCTTATAGGATGAAAAAATGTGTTTATTTTTTCTTAAACATTATCTATGCCATTAGCTAATGTAGTGCAGCTTAGTTAAGCCAGATATGCAGCTCCTGTTACAGTAAGAGCATCTCAAATCGCCCTTCGTGATTGCTGTAATGATATAGATTACATCTCAAGTGTATTGAGAACATGGAAAGTATAATTGGCTTCATTGAAGACAACCATTTTATGAAAATTGCGTTTAAGTGTACATGTAAATTGAGATCATGGGCAAGAGATTTGAAAATTGCTTTTTGGGAGGTAGTAGTTGAGTTTGGTGCCTTTAAGCTAAACCCTCTTTGTGTTTCCTTTTGTGAGCATTGGCAATTGGGGGTGACGTTCGTAGTTCAGTACAAAGATTTTTGAGGCTAAGTTTACGTCGGCTCTTACAATTTTATGCAGTTTTCTAGGTTAGAAATTATGTTTTTGCTTTTTTATTCAGTCCTGCTTTGTGTTCTAAAAAAGCAAGATTCGCAGTTGAACAAGGTGGATGTTATTCATATTTGAAAGGAAATGGGAAAAATAACGATTTTGTCCTTATTGTCTTTGTGTGTGATTGTCATTTTTTTATGTATGTTACCTTCCAAAGTTGAAGTTTAATTTCAGTTTTGCGGATTCAAATGAAGATTGTGCAAAACTGGTTGAAATAACGTGAAAGTGAACTTCCTGATAGTGTTATTGTCTGCTATACTGTTCTGATTAGCAAGAACTTTTTATGATACAAAGGGCTTAATATGGATTTGCTTCCATTTTATTTATGTGCCTTATTTCTTTCTTCTTTTATGTGACAGTGAATCAGAGGCAAACTTCCTGATGTCGCTCGAAACAATGGCTTGCACCCGTTGCGGGGACGGGTTTGAGCCTCATGAGAAGATTGTCAACTCGCATGGCGAAGTCTGGCACCAGGCTTGCTTTGTGTAAGTAAGGTGACTTGGTTGGATAAAGCTGCGATGTGCCTTTGTTGCCATTCTTCATCTGGGGGGAACTGCAGTAGGCACTTCAGTCAAAAGGAAGTAAATGGTAAGCTTTAAGTGATGCAAAAAACATGGTCTACAGCGTACCAAAAGAACGATCTCACAGACAGTTTTCAGCAAGAGAAATTTGGACTTTGAAATGCTTCAAATAGGGGAAGAGGGCATCTAACTGTAATAAAATGCATGTTCCAAGGGTGTCTTATCATTACTATGTCACTTCTTTCTGTCATGACTTATAAAGTAAAGGCAAGAGCCAGAATTTGTCATTACCTGGCGAGCTTTACTGGACGCATACATTTTCTGCCAGGGTTTATTGTATGCTTTGTCATCCTCATAGGACTTTGCTAAGCGCACCTCAATAGTCAATTCTGCACGCACGGACTTCATTGCTCAGACTTGTAACTCCTTTATTGGTAGTGTTAGTGATTGTTAACCATATTATTCTTTTCACTTGTGAAAGTGCGTCTTCAAATTCTGAAATCTTGGCGAGAAAAAAAAGAATGAAAAAAGTGTGTTCCAAAAAGAAGAGGTAGTTTACCACACCTTTTCTTCTGTTTGTTGTCAGCTGTTGCCAGTGCTTCAGACCATTTCCTGAAGGCGTCTTCTACGAGGTAAGGTGCTCTGCTTGGTTCTTTCTTAAAGAGACCGGGAAATGGGTTCACAGGTTGCTAGTCACTGTGTTCAGTGTGTAGAAATGCGTTTGAGCATTTGCCCAAGGTATAATTGATTTATTCATTTTTTATAAACTGCATGGCTTTTTTTCTTTCTTTTTTTTAATACATGGGCCAAGGGGTGGTTTTTAGAACTATTTTTTGTCATGATTTCAGTGCTTTAATAGTGTATGACAGGCCATCGAAGGCTGCCATTCGCTGAAACCATGACAGGCGCACTTCCGGTCGCTGTGAAAGTGGTTTGCTTGTGTTGCTGCTTGATCCCCTCGGGCGTGTGTGAGCGAGGCCGATGCCGTCACATACGTGTTTCAGATTTAATGCTGAGGCACCTTTCTGTCGGTGGCAGCCATACTTTGGGCTCCATGCCCGTTGCAGACGAGAAAATGGAGGAAGGCTGTGACCCACAAATGTTTGGGAGGGAGAAAACCCACACTTAGTAATACGGATACGGCAACATTTCTCTGGTTGCCGACAAATGTTCACTTCTTAAACTTCATACTGAACACTGCAGTTGCCCCTCATGGTGGTGCAGTGGTTAGGACGCTCGACTACTGTGCCCAAAGATGCGGGACCGAATCCGGCCGTGGCGGGTGCTTTTGGATGAGGAAGCAAGGCGCCCATGGTCTGTGCGATGTCAGTGCACGTTAGAAAACCCCAGATGGTTGGAATTCCCAGAGCCGTCCACTGTGGCATCTCTCATAGCCTGAGTCACTTTGGAATATTAAGCCCAATAAACCAAAACCTGAACACAGCAGTTGCAGGCATGTTGATTTGGTCATTCATCACCAAGGGGTAAATAGCACAAAAAAATAATTGGCAATTACACAACATATGAAGCAGGAAATGAGTGCCATATGGCTGCATAAATAACTATGTGCAGAAAGATGCAGTCTGTTTGGGGTTCTCGCTCCTCACTTGAACTTGCTTTCCTTCCCTCAGTCATGTTTGGCTGCAAAGGTGCGAAGTGACTGTGAACACAAAACCAGCTTTCCCGGTAACTTTTGCTCTTTGTTTTTGGGAAAAATGAAGCAAGCTGTGGGCTATGTGCACAGGGTAATTAGATGAGTGCACCTTTTGGGTTGGCAGGGTGCCTGTCCTGCCCTCATCCTTCTAGTCACGCCAAGCTACACAAAAGCTTTCGCTGCAGAAGCACTGAACACGATCAAACCCAACCACAAATTTTGTGTGAAATCTGCCAAGCTGAGGAGGAAAACAAAAACTGTCGCAGTGGATTTGAACCCGAGAATTTCTTACGAGAAGCAAGTACATAAGCTCCTAGTTATTGCAGCTGATCACCTCACGTGTTAAGCTGCAACATGCTGTCTGTCGCACTGTGCATTGGAAATCATCGGCTCTATCAACTTTCATCTATGCGCAAAAGTTTCCGCATGTCTTACTCTGTTTAACTATGTTAAATCCTTGGCATTTTTTTACTACTATGGCAGCACACTATGCCCAGACACCTTCATATTGACAGATAGCATAGTGAAAAAAACGACCGTACAGAAAAGAAATGAAATGCACAATAAAGCGCATTGTGTGTTCCTCCTTTGTGCAAACTTTTTTTTTTGTTTTTTTTTTTTTTTTTACCTGTGAGCATTAAGCTACAAGGTTGCCGTTTTAAGATATGTCTTTACGTGGTATTCATTTGACATTTTTCTACTTATGTTGACAGCAAGCTCACGTGTTTTGTGAGAATAATGCTGATGCTTTCTTTTAATAATGTACTGCAAGGATACCATTTGATGTTACCATCTTATTCTTTGTGTTTTTGCCATGTGATTTGCAGTTCGAGGGCCGGAAGTACTGTGAGCATGACTTCCATGTCCTCTTTGCCCCCTGCTGCGGAAAGTGTGGAGAGTTCATCATTGGTAGAGTTATCAAAGCCATGAGTAACAACTGGCACCCCCAATGCTTCCAGTGTGAAATTTGCACAATCCCGCTGGCAGATCAAGGCTTCATCAAGAATGCTGGAAGGTGGGTACCTCCAGAGAAACTGTTTTACCTGCCAAGATCGGTGTAAATGGACAACCCACTTTGTAACACAACAGTCCCAACACTAGGTGACCTCAGCCTGCCTCTGCTGAGTCACGTGCAGCCTTTAGCCACGTCTGAAGTAAAAGTGGTCCTTGTGGTAGAGCTGACACTGTATGTTTGGATTGTTGACCTCCCTCAGCAGGGGTGACATACTACTTTGGCCGCTTCTCGTAAATGGTGCCCTCAGCCGTATCTCGGGGCCAGGGTCATTGGCAATATCTTTTCCTTTGGCCTCTCTCCGAACTTTCACTTTCTTCTCCTCTCTCTCATCTTTTTCGGCTTTTACTTCTTTCTTCTTGGTTTTTCTTTTTCCTGGCAGCCAGGTTTTACCGAGAGTGGTATAGCCTATCTTGTTTATGTAATACACGGTTTCTATAGTAATGAACAGCTTGCATGAACTGGCTTGCATTTAAATTAATGTCCTATGCCCTCACTGGGCTCCCATAGTCGATGGATGGCTGGCA
The DNA here is from genome assembly GCF_055883805.1 of Amblyomma maculatum. NCBI lineage: Eukaryota > Metazoa > Arthropoda > Arachnida > Ixodida > Ixodidae > Amblyomma > Amblyomma maculatum. The sequence goes on along the minus strand of NC_139345.1, from coordinate 106,700,087 downwards.
CCACTTCCTGAATAGTGATTGTTTACTGTAGCAGGATACACTCCCTTCATCAGAAGACATCACCATCCTTTAATAAGGGGATGTAATGATGCAGCATACCAGATTTTGTCTCGGTCAAGGAAACATTCTGTGCTAACTTATATGTACGTAGGTTGCAGTTATACAGCAGATAAGCCATCCAACCCATCCTGTCGCTCTTCATGGCTAAAGGTCTCACAGATGCCGCAAAACATTGTTATATAATGCACAAAATGGAAAGTGCAAACCTCGCTATGGAAGTCTGCAGAAACTGTCCAGCCTCATGTCCCTCTCTATACAGTCAAGCCCGGATATATGAAACTCGAAGGGGGTTGCAAAGTAGTTTGATGTATCGATAATTTGGTCCATAAAACATCCCATCAGATGAGCTTCTCAGTAACCCAGAAGCATGAATATGGTGTACCGACACTAGCGGCATACTTCCTGCAGTGACTTGCTATGCACCAGAGTACTAGCAGTACACCGCTTGCCATGGGACTGGCACACATGCAAGGACACCCGCATGTCAAGCGCCAGCTCATGCCAGGCGCCAAAATCAGGCTGCCTCTTTGTGGGCGCAGGCGTGCGCCAAATGTCTGGCAGGGACAGATTGGAGAGTAGATTGGAGTGCGCTGCTCGCATCGCACGCATGTGCAAGCTGTCTTTGTGCCTCAGTGTGCTGCGCAAGTGCTGTTGCTACAGTAGCCAGTGCTTTGAGAAAAGCCACTGTCAATTATAAATAGGTATAATTATATTACTGGTACACTATAAATGCAATATTGCGAATAAAATTAAGGTACAGTTAATTTCTGCTTCACCTCCAGCTTCGAAGCAGGCCACACAACAGGTGCCACAACACATCGGTCAGCAATGCTTTGCTTCACCACGTGACAACTGGTGCATCGAACACAGGCTCTCCGTTGCTCAATGTTCGATCGGACACCAGTGCTATGAACTCGGTGTGCCTCAATATATCTGGGTTCAGCTGTACTGTGGGCAACTTTTTGTGGCACTGCAGCAAAGGTTATAGGAAGGAAAGAAAAGGGCACTGCCTTTGTTCCTAATGTCATGGGAGCAGGTTGTTCATTGTTCGTGTTAGGGTGTAGGTTGGGCAAGGGAGAGATGGCATGAAGTCGCTACTGCTGATGTAGCCCATTGGACACAGGCAAAGGCCTATCTCGTTTTTCTTCTATAGCTTCTGCTGGAGATCCACAGAAAGCTGTCCACAAGTATAACATTCATGTTGCCTCAAGCCTACATAATCCTTTGTTTGACTTCATACATCTCTTCAAAACTGAAATGCTGCGAGTACTCAGAGACCATATTGTTATGATTTTGATGAGCGCGCAGTGAGCTATGCTCAATCTGGTGCAAAAACAAATTTCCATGTGGTACCTCATCCAACCATCCTCTTAGAGCGTCCGCCCAGACCCTTTTCAGGCAGCATGAGCAAAAGTGTGAGCCTGGCATTATACATGTGCCCTGAACTCTTGACATTGCTTTAAGTGCAGGAAGTGTGGTTATATGGCTGCCATGGCTGATTAACCTGTGGAAAATGTACGTAGACAATATTCGACGGGATTTTAATATAGAACCTGTGCATCAGTTTTGATGGTGAATATCCAGGATATTAGTAGTCAAAACAGCAAAGTAACATCTAAAACAAAAACATACTTTTTTCTGTAATCACAATTTGGATGAGCACAGTTTAGAGCTCAACTTGTCTGTCATAAGGGTAGCGCATATTTTTTCATGTAGCCCGAATGTGGCTACAGTCGAAAACGTGTAGGATGAAGTGATGTCACTGGGTGTGGGTGTGGCATCATAACCACCTCCAGCACCTGCTCAGACCACATGAGCTGCACTTTTTGCCAGGCCTGTCTGCTCCCATGATAGAAGCACATAGTGCTACTCGCTGTTTCCAGAGAGGACCTCACATGCATGTACAATGCCATGTGCTTCTCTGCGACTGAGGGAGACAAGGACAAAGTGCAGTGTAGTGTGGAGCCATATTGACGGCATACGCGTTCTTCTGCCGAGTGCATTGGCGAGCGCTCATTACCGTCGCCTTGTACATGTTATATTTTCTGGTGGAGTTATACGTCTGCCCTCATCATACAGCTTCGGCACATCTGAGAAAGCATGCTGGCTGGTGCTGATGTATTTTGATGGAGGCGAAATAAATGCAAGGCGCCCATTTACTGTGCAATATCAGTGCACTAAATAACCCAAGGCCGTTCATCGTTGTGTTGCTCTGTGACTCAGTCTTTAAATTTCAGTCCCTAATGGTTGCACATGGGGTTGCTTCTATACGAGACCTGCTTTTCACATAGTCCATTTTGATATCTCATGCACAAAAGTATTCTTTTGAGAAGTGGCATACGCACTTTTGTTTGTATTTGTGCAGGGCCCTCTGTCACGAGTGCAATGCTAAAGAGAAGGCTGCAGCCTGTGGCAAATACATCTGCTACAAGTGCCAGTAAGTACATCTCATTTCAAAGGATGCATACTATGCGCTACACTCATCGCTCACCAGAGCTCAAAGTTACATGGGGTACAGCATGAGCGTAATCAGGTATTTCATAAAATAGGCAGTCCACTTTCGACCCACAGGGAGAGAAAAGAGTTACAGGCTCTGTTTTGTGTACAGCTGTTTTTTTTTTTTTTTCTTTTTTTTATCTCCCAGCTTCAAGAATTTTCTCAAGTGTTGCTCGGTAGCTAGTTGGTGCATATTTTCATTTAAAAAAAAAAACAAAGCTCCGGTTTTTTTTACTGTGTGCTGTCTGTTTTGTCTCCAAGTCTTCTAATGGAAAAAGAAAGAATTGTATTATTGCTTTAAAATCATTTTGCTAGCATTCTGCATATTGAAAGTTGGTTACAGCTTAAAATCAGATCTGAATTGACCAGTGCAATCAACATCAAGTTTATGATTTATTCTAAAAAGAAACCGACATTGATGACACCAATAAACACACAGAAGCCCAGCTTGGTACCAGGTCTTAATGTACATTTATTTGCCTTGACGACCTTGCAATGTATGGGGGGCAAATTCTCTCTCTCTCTTTTTTTTTTTTTGTGACTGCATTAAAGATTTCATTACTCAAAAGATCTGATGCCGGTGTTGTGAGCAAAAAATAAATAAATCACTGGCATGGCGCTAGCAGGTGGCAGCTGGCATGGTCTGGCACTGATTCTTTGATGGCTTGTGTGACAACAGGATATTAGAAAGTTGGGAGGGGGTACGCTACACTTTGGCTACACTGGCACATTGATGCAGCTTGGTTAAAGTGGGGCTTTATGTGTCAGGTGGTCTCCATCGCTGTTGTATCATGCCCTTTAAGGTGGAGCTTAATTGTCCCTCATGACTCTTTTTTAGCGGCATCATTGACGACATGCCACTGAAGTTCCGCAGTGAGCCCTACCACCCGTACCATTTCAACTGCACCACTTGCGGGTAAGTGTCTCCATTCGCTTCAAATACTTCAGAGTTATCTAAATTGACTTGTATTGTTGACAGGGTTTATAATGTAAAGGGTCTTGATGTCATCATCAGACCATGTTTGGCTTTATTTTCTTAGAATTTAAAGGGACAGAACGCTAACCAAAGTGAGTAATGGATTATGGTGGAAATGAAAAGATCTTGCCTCATATAGATCCAGCACTATAATATCCAAGAAATGAGGATCTAATTTTTATTCGGCACTTAAAATCTCATGAAAATGAGTGCGCTTGCGGCATGACGCCTAAATGATCACTGTAGTAACCCGCATGACCACATGTAAGGAAAATGTCACTGGTTTTCGTGAGTGCACACTGTTTTCTATTCTTTGAAGATTGCTCGTCTTGTTTTATTATATCTTGCACTACTCTCTCCAGTGCGCCCATCCACAAAAGCCACCCTCCTTTCGCATCGCCTATGGTGTCCTTTTAGTATTTGTCACTGTATGGCACCGCAGTGTTTTGAATTCCTTGGACGAAGTGGTGACCGTGTCGAAGCAAAGCTTCAGCCAATGAGGCATACATTCCTGTGTTGTAACAGCATTTTGTGTAGAAACTAAAATGGATGCTACACTGTACTAAAAATGTCTAATTACTGTCTGGTGGGTGAGGACTTAACGAAGTTGAGGGGAGCCGTGAATTATTTCGTTAAATCTAGTGAGGCATTTCTTGGTCCTATAATTTGGTACATTCGATTATAAGGTGCGCCGGTACCCAAAAAGCTACCGCGGCATCATACTTGCGAAGCTTTAATGCTCCCAAAATGAAATGCGGATAGTAAGAATGACCGGCGCCATTAGCGCACAAGAAACAAAAATTGCTACTCATCAAGAAGAGACCAAGAGGACTACAGATTTATTTTCCAGCAATCAAGTCTGTGATTTTTGCCTGTGCGCGCTTTGTGAGCAATGACCGCACCGATTTCTCGTAGGTCTGAAGTGCTATGTATAGCACTGTAGGCCTAACAAGCTGAGCTTGAGAGAAGCATGCACGCAATGGCACGGGGAAATATCCGCAGAAGCACAATGGCGAACGAACCACATAAAACGCCACAAAAAAACACCGAACAGCAACACCACCCCTTGGAATGCGACACGGGACTTTTTGTACCGCTATCACCATCTGATGAATTCAACTGAACACTACAATTCTTGTTTTGCACCGTGCAGTTTGAGAAAAAGTGGGACGAAGGTGCCCCGCGCTGTTACCGTGGGCTCGCAATCAATAAATTTTAGGGGTGCTCTCTACAAAATAGACTAAAAATAGCCCCTTTCCACCTTCATTTTTCGAAAAAAGGTTCATTAAATCGGGACAGATCACGGAAATGATTTCGTTATTTAGAGTTAGTCAAAGTATTTGATCCTATGGGCGTCTGAGGGGGAATTACAATATCTTCGTTAAGTCAAGTTTCATTAAATCGAGTTTTGACTTTAATTGGTTCCCAGGAAAGGAAAGGCAGTATCAGTCACGCTTGTTTCTGTGGACACCTGGACTGTGCCGAAGGAAGGTGCTTGTGAAAGGGGAAAAAGAAGCCATAGTGGAGGGCTATGGAGTAATTTTGGACACCTGGGGATCTTTAACATGACATCGCACAGCATACAGACGCTTCTTCGTTTCGCCTTCATCGAACCCAGCCGCCGGCGGTCGGATTCGAACCCGGGTATTCCGCCACAGTAGTCAGGCGTCTTAACCACTGCGCCACCGCGGCAGGGCCTTGTGGGTGGGCTTTATCTTAGTTTTCGGTGCATCACTTTTGTTGACGCGTAATCGTTATCGCAGTCGCTACTCATGGTTTCGAGCATCGGACTACATAAAATCGGGCACATGTACTGATAGAAAAATGCTCAGTAATTTTTTCTACACCATTGCACAGCAGTTTTGTTAAACCGCTAAGCAATCGACCACTCGAGACACGAAGCGTTCCACTGCGCTGAAAAAAACTGGGAGCTTAAAGTGCAGTGTTTTGTCCCTTTAATAGCTCACTTTTGGCTAGAACAGGGCACAGCATTGAATGTTTGTGCATTCGATCTCTTCGGAGCTCTCATGCTCCAGCTTCTTTCTGTTTTGCAACAACAGCTGTTAAGCGGCTTTTGCATTGATGTACTAGTGGTAGTTAGTGGTAGTCTGCATAAGTGGAGGATGATTGCCATGGAAACCACTCTGTGGGTTTTTTCCGTGCTTTTTTCCGGGGAATGAGAAAGGTATGAAGATGAGGAAGGAATTCACAGACAGATAACAATAGTAGCAGCCTATCTCATCTAGCAAGCACGTGAGATGAAATGCCTGGCTGCTAGATGGTAACAGTTCACAGCGCGACTTTTTGCTGTGAAGTACAGCTCCCAGACTTGTGTGCTGCTTGTGTACACAGCACAGCATGTGGGCTCATCGTGTGCACATTGTGCTTTACATGCAGTGTGGAACTGACTGCAGAAGCTCGTGAAGTCAAAGGGGACCTGTACTGCCTCCGCTGTCATGACAAGATGGGCATCCCTATTTGTGGTGCTTGCCGACGGCCAATTGAAGAGAGAGTGGTCACTGCCCTTGGCAAGAATTGGCACGTGGAGGTAGCGTGCTTTGCCTTATTCTAATTTGATTCATTGGTCAAAGTGGCATTTAATCGTAGGTTTCAATTCAATCTTGCATTTCAGTTGGTTGTCTCAAATACAGACACACAGGCTCGCAGTCTTGTCTCAATTAGCTTTGGGACTGTAGTGGTAACTATTTGCAAGAATGTTTGAATACTGCCAGTGAATTTTCAGCACATTGCATAAGCACACAGGAAGACAAGCTCATTTCACATTGTTCACCCAAGGTTTACTTCTTCAATAAGTTGCTTGTAGCTTCTCTTCTCTGCTTGCTTTCATTTATGATGAAGTCACTAGTGTTGTCAGCAATTTCAGATGTCATCCAATCGCTGTTTGGGCTGCTACCACTGCCATGAAAAGACTGGCAAAAGCTGCTGACATTTTATGCATACCTAATGTATTGTCTTCCATCATTGTCTGAGCTATACACCGTGACAAGCTTTCTTGGCAGTGCAACGAGAGATAGGCCCAAAGCTCACCTTCGCTTACTACACAATGTATAGTCCCCGATTGTGGTTTATAGTTTTGTGTTAAAACGTAGTGTATTGGCAATTCTCATTACTTAAGTCATATTTCTTGCATAAGTGCACATATTCATCATTAGAGAGTCACAGCAAAAAAGTGCTTTGATTACAACAAATTGTTTACACATGACCAGTTACAAAAAGCTTCTATAAATGGTGTCAGCTGCGCCAATGCAGGAGGGAAGCAACCACACAGTGAGCCATGTTAGCAACGTGCCAGGCAGCTGTCCCGCGGCTGAATTACTGATGAAGGGGCACAGCTGCTTCCTCTTGACCCCTGAAGTTTTTTCTTGGTTTGGTTTGGGTTTGTGGGGTTTGGGTCTCTCATAGTCGCGACTCGGACTATGAGAGACGCCGTAGTGGAGGGCTCCGGAAGTTTCGACCACCTGGGGCTCTTTAATGTGCACTGTCATCGCACAGCACATGGGCACCTTGCTTTTTGCCTCCACTGAGAAGCGGCCGCCGCGGCCGGGATTCAATCCCGCATTGTTGGGCACAGTAATTGAGTGACCTAACCACTGCACCACCACGGCGGTGTAGTTTTTTCTTTGTCGCCAAAAAAAGGTTGTCATTGATTGTAGGTAAATACACTGAAAACTTGTGGATTTGAACTTGATAGTTAACATTTTCGTGTAATTCAAATTGTACGACTTGATCTGGCTAAACTCTGTCTAAAAAAGCGCATTTATTTTAACGTGAGTCAGTTCCATCACAGATAATTCAAACCATGCGCCACCATGACTGGCCAGTTTGGTGCCTGGCACATGGTGAGAGAAATGCCCCACTATAGGGGAGGTGAATTAGATTTTCTAGAATGGGGAATGAAGAACCAAGAAAGAGGGTAAAACAGTTAACTCTTACTGGCGCCATGACTGGCGTGGCTACAAAAGAAGCGGCTGCCTCCTCCCTGTTCCACATCACCTCCCCGGCTTGCAACTATAGAAAAAGGGCACTAGTTTGACCCCCGTTAATTTGGAAACGTGGATAATTCAAACCACCGACATGACTCTACAGCCAGTGAACATTTAAAAATGCTTACAGAGACCTTCTCTAGCCTAAGCTGCATGCTGCAAAGTCGACAGTGTATCTCTGACTTGCGGTGGCAAGCATGAAGGATGAATGGTCTGTTTCGATGACAGCTCTTGGCCATGCATCAGCCAGTCAACCGAGCTCAGCTGATCACTGTTTAAATTGCTGATTGACAGCACGGGGAGTTTCCTCGCTAGCATCAGTGTGGTTTTTCCCCTCAGCTAAGAATGTGTGTCTGTAGAGTGCCGCTATCGCATCGCACCGTGAAGGATCCAGGAGACCGAAATGCAAAAAGTAGTCATCGCACTGTTCTCATAAAAGCATACAACCTTTTTCAAGTCTTTCACCTTACACACAGTTTCAAAGTGGTGGAGGGTGCTGCATTATTGGGCATCGGGCTTCTCTAGTAGCACAGGAAAGAGTTGACTGTCCACCTAACAGCCCCAGTCAAACTGGTTTCTCGAAGGGTTGTGAAATGGTCTGTAAATATACAGCGATGCAAGCAGTACTTGTCAGTCCTTTTGGTGCAATTCGCCAATTCGAACTTCAATAATTAAGTATCTTTCCCACTCCCTTGAACTTAGAATTGATGACCTTTTACTGCACTTTTCTTTCTTTTTTTTTTTTTTTTTTTCTCTACCTAGCCACTGGCTTGTTGACGTCAAGTCTCACATCGTGTATTTGGTAGCATCATTCTTTCGCCATTTCTTCTTGCAATGAGCCATAATTTTTTTGTTCAAGACACAGCCAAGTGTGCTATTGTTTTTACGAACTGAACACATGATGTGCTTGGGCACGTGGCTGTTGTGGATGATGCAAAAGCAAGTGGTGCCGTTTGTTGGAGGTGACTGACTCTATGGCAGCTAGCTGCCATTGGACGTTTTCTTCTGCAGAAATAATGTTCACATGTTACACATGATCCACACTTTAAGAACATGGATGTCGCACTGGTTGGTCACATGGAGCAGTGTCTTGTCGTAGGAAATCTGCCATTCACAGATTTGATGCAGACTTTTTGTGTTATGATGCCCAGTGAGCTGCTTCCCTGGAATTGTGTTCTTTCTGTGCTGCAGCACTTCGTGTGTGCCAAGTGTGAGAAGCCCTTCCTTGGCCACCGGCACTACGAAAAAAAGGGGCTTGCATACTGCGAGACCCACTACCACCAGCTGTTTGGCAACCTTTGCTACATCTGCAACAGTGTCATTGGTGGAGATGGTAGGTGGCGCAGTTCAATTCTTTTACTGTTTTTGTTGGCAGTAAGGCCTGTAACAAGGCCTGTAATAGATATCAGCTTGGGAACTGGGATTTTTAGTGTTAAAAAAATATTTACATGCGGTGTATCTAAAGAAATGTTCACTAATCTTCTCACCAGGTGTTGGTACCTGTGCAAAGTGTTTGCTTGTGTGTTGTTACACCTTGTGCTCTTTGAGTGGCCTGGTGGTTTGAGTATCTGGTTTCAACGTGCCAGGGGCAGGGTTTAATTCCCAGAGGCCACTGGGTACCCACTGCTCTTCCAATCGATACAAGCTTTTCCCCTAGCTTGTTGCTTGGCTGCTTCGAGGTGAAATGCTTGGAAAATTATGTCACTGATCTCGCCTCGTGCAGACTGGGCTTGTTATCCACGGAAGTCGAACTTGGCGAGCATTCATATGCTCGCCAGGTGGCTGTTGCTCCTTTATTTATTCATTTATTTTTTCCCTGAGAGATAGATTTCATTAGCTTGTACCAGTGATGTGAACTACAGTAAAACATCATTAATATGAAGTCACTGGGACCACGAAAAAATATCAAATTAACCGAATTCAGCTCACACAGAAAAGTCTGCCGCAGGCAAAAAGAAAAAAATTATTGTAAGTACACGCTGCGCATGCGTATAAACATTTAAATATACATGCGCATTACAATTAACTCAAAACTAAAAACCTCAAAGCTGAAACCAAAATCTCAAAACCCGAACCGAAGTAGCTGAATAAATTGTGGCCAGCCACATTGCCCTCGGTACCATCGGTATCAGCGAGTCAGTGAGCTTCCAGTGAGCCGCTTCTGTTTTTTAGTTGAGTGTTTGTCCAGCCGCTCGATGTGTGCTTAAATCATGGTATCATGGCTTAAATAAGCCCGTAAAGGATCATATGCACACAGTGCATGCAGCGTACAGTGACGGGCTCTGTGAGCAGGCCCTCCCGCTAGCAATGGTCATGAGTGCATTTAATAAAATGTGCAATTTCCAATGCCCTAGATGGTACTGAAGATGACCTTTTGTGGTCGGTGGACAGCGAGAAAGAGCTGTGTACTCTGACTCTGACGGCGAGTAGCCTATGACGTCCACGTGTTGCGGTTGTATTTGAGAGTGCTGATTTTGTTTCATCGAACGTTTTAAGCAATTTTCTGACGCTTGTTCGCTGCATTGTTTCTTAAGAGCGGTAGAATTAGTGCAAAGTTATTTTCGTAGTTTCCGGGCGTTAAATATTACTGCACGTTACAATTGTGCAAAACCGGTATTCCAGCCGCTGTGTGTTCGTTCCTTCACTTCTTTCTCACAGCGCGATGCTGAACATGCCACCACATCTCATCACCCCAGCACATGCGGCACTAAACGCGGCACCACACTACATAAAAAATCGTGTGTTGCTGGCGTCTTGTACTATTTTATGTTGTAGTTGGTTTGTATACATGGCTCTCTACCTGTTTCACAAATAGGTTAGTGAGTTGGGCGTGTAGTGACGAGGTGTGTGGTGACTGTGGTGGTGCTGCAGAGCTCTGCTCCAAAACTTGGAGGAGTTGTCCAAACCAGAATAAAAATGTAATTCATGTAACTGGGCATTTATTCGCTGTTACCTTGAATGTCCGAAACTGACCTCATGACCTCACTGCTCAGACTTTGGGAGGTAAAGCAAATTTAGTGGACTTCAAATGTCCTCACTGCCTTTTGTGCCATTCCTTTTCTCTTCTCAGTATTCACTGCCCTGAACAAAGCCTGGTGTGTCCACCATTTTGCGTGCTCTGTATGTGACCAGAAAATGAGTCAGAAGTAAGTCCAGCATTGCTTGTTTGTTCATTATTCTTTTCTTGCTCATTATTTTGCTGCTGTGCAGAAGAATTCAGTTGTGAATTTACTTTGAAAAAAAGGAAAAACAGCCATGCTAATTCAGTAGGATCCATAGCCTACAGCACAGCAAGAATGAAACCAAGCACATGTGTTGATTTTTTTCTGTATTTGTGCATATTTTGTTGCTGTCATGCTGTAAGCTGTAAAATAGTTTGTAAGCTTCAGCCTTGAAATTGCTGGGAGTATGTCTCTTTAGCCACGCTTGTTACGTTAATCACAATGACAGAAATGGGAGCCAAGAAGAGTGGCATATGTATCAAAGGTAAACATTCCACAATCTTTTTTGTTTTGTGCAACTTATTCTTTGCATCTGTTGAGTCTTTCCGACTGCAGAAGTGTGAGATTCTGCCAGAAAACTTGCAGGGCTTCTGAAACAGTACTTGCAGTAATATTCTAAAGCAAGACTTCCATAAAGAGGGTCTTTGTGAGTATTCGAGTAAAATTTAAAAGCTTTGTGCATTTATTTTTGATCATTTACAAATCATTTTTAAAAAGTGCTCCTTGCGACTGCTAGCAAATGATTAGGGCGACACCTCCTCTCGTGCTGCCTCCTTGGCGACATCATCTGAGCTGGCTGGGTGCGCTTGCTCATTGGGCGGCACGGGGTGTGGTGGGGCGCCACGGCCATACATGTACATTCATACGGCTTGGCTAAAGTGGGACTTTATATGTGGTCTGGGAACCTAAGCTATTGCGTCGTACCCTTAAAGGCGTAGCTTAAGTGTCCTCCATAATTTTTTTGATTGCCGATATGTTCGGTGCTAATGTAGCTTGCTTAAAATTTTTTACAGTGGAGGGATGACTAATTGAATATTTATTGCTCGGGCACATTTTCTAGGTTTGGTAAATAGCTTTTTATAGGACCTTTAAGCAGTACTTCTTTTCAGTTTTTTAAACTTTATCCGTCACTGACCCACACACACGGGTCTTTTGGAATGGCACCTCTGCATTCCAGAAATGAAGGGGCTGGCATCAAGTCAGTGGCAGCTGCCTTGAATTTCTTAGACACTGCTAAAGGTCTCTATGCTGTAGAGACTACATTTTCAGAAATACTGTCTGTAAGAATAGTTAAGTGAATTTTATGCATACTCTACATATTTATGGTTTAAGCAAAAGAATGAAAAACACAGGCTGACATGGTCCTGTTGTACACCTAACTACGCGAGGTCAAGGGGTACAGCACTGTCGAAAAATTAAGATCTTAAATCACATTTTGTGCGCTCGAACATAAGTAAAAAAGCATTAATGTGCACAAGCTTTGTTAAACTGATTTGGACAAGCAATTATACCTTGCACGAAATTCGTACCAAATCAGCAGCATTGAAGAAAGAAAAGTATTTAGTAGGTTTAACAAGTTTTGCTAGTTAAGCTCTTCAAGCAGTCTGCATGGTCCTGTGTCTCTCTGGCTTGCTGTTCATTTGTTTTGACGCACGTTGTTCTCTCACACTTTTTATTTGCAGGACAAAGTTCTTTGAAGTCGACCTTAAACCTGTTTGCAAGCGGTGCTTTGAGAAGTTTCCCAGTGACCTGAAGAAACGACTGAAGAAGTCTTATGAAGTGAACTCGAAGAATAATACGTGGCAACCGTGCGCATAAAGGAAGCGAGCAGCTGCTTCGCTTGCTCCCAGCAAGCATTTAACCGACTAGTGTGTGTGCCAAGCTTACCAGAGTAATATATTTACTATATTACGACGCAGTTCTCTAGCCATCGTAGCCAGGGTCTTAATTTGTACATCAATTCCGCATGCTCGTTGATGTTGTTTACATGTTGATGACAATGACGTTGCTGTTAATACCAGTACAGGGAAGACTAGCCATGACAGGAAATAGGAGAGAAATATATTTATAGTGCCTAGCATTTTAATTAGGTGCGGTGTTGAATCTGACGATGTGAGATTTTATCTGGTGAAATATACGTTAGGTTGGGCGGGGAAAAAAAAAGAAAGATAAATAAGCGCCCGGTTTACATCGCCAGTTAGTGGAGCGGGTTTATTGTGGTCAAACAATGAGAAGCTAGCACATGTTACTGTTGTGGGATTAAATGGAAACTGTCGTTGAAATTGTTTTTGTCAGGTAGTAATTTTTATTGCTACTTGGACAGCAAGTCTGCTAAGGTAAAATAATGAAAACATATTAGATGCTTTGTTACAGAATTATTTCTATGGTATTTTTTTCATCCATTATTTTGGTATTGATGCCTGCTAGCTTCTCTGCTCTTTTTCAAGTATATACTTTCAATTGAGAAACTGTCATAAATAGAGGTTTGTGGAAAATTATTGAAGTTATCAGTGTCACAGAAATGGATTCAAGCAGATTTTTCTTCTCCTTCAAGACAAAGGAATCTCCTAGGTAGTATGGGCCATGACGTGCAATTTTAGAAACACAGTAATATGGCTATTCTCTTTAATGCTGTGTTATGTTCATGGACATGGCACAAAAATAATTTGGTGCAAAGAGCATCAAAGGATCGAGATCAGAAAATGACGTTCATTGATTACATCGTGCCATTTATTTTACTTTTTGTATATTTCCTTTTAGAATCTCATTGTTTTTCCATTACTTTAATCACCTGCTGTCTTCGCACAAGTGTTTTTCACTGTATTTTGCGCCAAAAACGTCGGTTTTAAAATGTGTTCTGTTTTCAAAGAAACGCACAGTTTTTGAAAAGGTCCGCACAATCATGACACCTGAATCATAAATCCACCTTTTTTAGGTGGATTCCTTGTTGCACGTTGGATCTGAATCCCCTCTTCCATTATGTAGCTGCCATTTATGAGACAAGTGTGCATAGCTGCTTAGTCCCTAATCTCAGACCGAATGCTACAGTACTTTTCAAAGTGTTGGGAAATGGGGACAATGCACTATCTAGTCCTTTGATGTTAAAAACAACTTGGCCATCACTTAATCATGCACTTGGTGATCTGATGGTTGTCAGTTTTGCCATTTGAGATTTCATGTTGCTCTGCACAAGATCGGGTGCTGTGGTGCCTTGGAGCCTATTGCCTGTTATTGACTAAAGGCTCGTTGTCAGAACTCTACCTACATCGATGTCCATCCTGCATGCTCTGCTGGTAAACTGATTTGGACTCATACTTGCGTTTTGCACTTGGCAGCACATTTCCTGCGTTTTGTAGCACCTTCCACTTCCTTGTAATTGGAACTACTTGCTGCTTGCCCTGTTCGTGGAAGGTGCTCCTGCTGTTGGCTAGAGTCATTGTACTTCATCCTAGCCTACTGTGCTGGATGTCACAGCTGCATTCGTTACGCTTGCAGCAATTTTACTTCATTCCGGCCTTCTGTGCTGGATGTCACAGTGGCATTTGTCGATCTTGCAGAAATTTGTATCGAAAAACTTGAAAGCGCTGCCGTCAGTTTGTTTCTTCTTTCATTGCATGGATTCATTTCTGCATAGGCTGTCCTGACACTGCTGAAAGTGCCTATAATCAACCCTTGGTCACTGTTACTAGCATAATCTGAAGGTGGCTTTTTACAATAATGAATTTACATCTTTTTTTTTTTTTATCTTTGAATAAAATGTGAGCATTGCTAACTTCTCCTTTTTTTTTTTTTTTTTTCCTGATATATACTGCACACAGAGAGAGGGCAACTGTTTTGTTGTTACATACTTTTTGTTTCACATATTCCTGTGGCCGTTTTTAAGTATAGTATGTAGTTAGTACAGCAGGAAGTTATGTATATGCTTTGCGTCTTGGTCTTATTTGGTAGTAGCAGTAGCAGGACCTAGCAGTTATGCATGTGAATTATGTGGCTGGTTAAATGGCTCTTATATGTTATAACCTTGACAGTTACGTTTCCAAGAAAGTTGTTCCTTAAGACATGCTTGGATATTGGAAATCAGAGCGTCGCAGATTGAATACTTGAAATATTTGCAGAGGTTTCTTGAGTATAGTCACCTGTGGTTAAAACTATTCGATTTTCACTAAGCGCCTGCCACCAGAACAGGCATATTTTCATCACTTATTCTAAATAGGTGATCGAATTTTAATCTGATTTATACCTTAAAAGGCCATTTTATTAATGCAAGTGTTGGTTCCTACTGCAGGATGTTAGTGTTACGCACACATTTGTATAGTGTTGTTGTCACTTGTGCCTTACTGTAAGCCTGCAAGGCTGTTTGTTTATTGCTGCTATATATTGTGCACTTGACATTTTGTTGCAGCATTTATTTAACGTGGCTTTGTAATCAAAATGCTGGAACATCATTGACAGAGGCGTACTGATCCGTACCACTTTGCACAGAGCATTTAGCACATTCCTTCTAATTTTAAGGGGTGTAATTTGCTGTAAAGCATGGTCTGACTGATGTTGCCTTTGTGTTAGGAGCCCAATTTGAAGGGCTTGCCCTTTCATTCATTACAGGGTGCATTTTTGACTGCAGCTTGCCTTGTGAAGAACTGGACTTGCTAATTTCATAAATGTAGGGACTTGTAGACAGTAGTGGCGCATTGACACCAAAGCTACCATCCTTGGCTTTGTTACGCAGGATACAGTTTTCCTTTTATAATTTTTTTGCTACCTGCATGACAGTCGCAGGTTTAGCTGTTTCTATGAGGCATGATTCTGTCGCAGTATGTGCCTTCATCCAATGTGTTTGTGCATGTACTAACTTCTGTTGATTTAGGCGCTGTCTTTTAGTAGCATTGTGTTTGGAGCACATTTTATGTCCGTTGTCATGCTTGTATAGACTGGCAACGATACATGCCACCTTGTTTTGTGAAGACAATAAAACTACCCTGTTGTGAACTAACATAGCTTCGAGTGGTCACAGTGTAATGGCAAACATTAGGTTTTTCTTTTTCAAGATTATCATGCTTGATGCACTCAATATTTGACGGACAAATTAGGTGTGAAATGTACGCATGTAGTATTCTTTTTTAAGATTCATAAGTGCACACACATAAGTACACTCCCTTTAAGGGAGGATGCAGGGCTAATATCACAATTTTCATCAAAACTCGTTTTTAAATTTTTGTTGTTCTGGATTTTGCATATATTAAAGGAACTTCTCCCCAATTTTGATTGTCATCTGCAAAGTTGAAAAATTAAAATTCCGGCAACGAAAGCGCCATGAACGCTAATTTCAATATGACGTCGCATAGCGGGCAAGAAACTGAACGAGTGTCCAAATTAGAAAGCTTGTTTTTCGTGCTCTCTGGCCAAAAATGACCTACTATAGAGAGTAGAGTACACAGCTAAAGAGACAAAGAAACTGCATATTTTGGGCTGAGGCAACGGTGGGTTTGCTGGTAAACCGAAGTAGAAGCTTGGACAGACTAAAACGCAGCATGTACCCTTCGAATGCTTTTTTCGCAGCACTGGGAGTCTGGCTGAAGTGCTCAACAAGCTGAAGATGAAATATGGAGCCTAGGCGAAGAGGCACGCTTAGCAAGCAACCAAGGAAAGAATGTCACGACCTCAGACAAGGGGTCTGGACAGGTGTAAAGCTGAAAAAAAAAAAAGCGACTCAAAGCAATCACCACAGACCAGCATCGTGTTAAAAACGACGACCCAACATATGCGTCGAGCCACTTCGAATGATTAATTCAGGGTGTAAATTTGCATAGCATATTCTGAAATCTTTGGATGCATTTTTCTGCACTTTTTGTAAGAGTGCAACAGTCAGGAAAACTACCATTTTCAAACTCTCTCACCAAGTGCTGCTTTCAAGGTAATTTCCTGATTAAAATTTTGTTGGGAACAAGATAAGGTAATTTTTGAGTTCCTGATTACTGCGTAAGGTAAAAGTATCAAATATGTGACATATAATGGCAACAGATAAGAAGAACGTTCATTTTTAAAGGGCTCAGATTTTTACAGAAATGTCTTAAAGAACCTGCAATTGGCCTCATCCTGCACAATGAGAAGTTATCCAAGCAAAAACAGTCATTGCACCTTCATTAGTTTTGAAATGATAGTTTTCCTAAGCTAACACAGTTAATTTACAACAGCTTCACTTTTTTCTCCATTTGTAGTAAGGTGATGAAACTTGCCAAAATTGGTGCAACGGTTCAAAAGTTGACCCTTTAGCACCGCATCCCCCATTACGGCAAACTCCAAGGGACTAAAATTGAGGAGACACAAAGGATATTGTGTGACAGTGTTAGCTCCTGTCTATGGATCCTCATTTGAGTGCATGCATTTTGCTACTCTTTTAACTGCTAATCCTTTAATTTGTGTACTATTTGACACATACTCATTAGCATACAGCCCTAAGTTACCTGATTATGTGAACAGCCATCCTACATAGATATAAAGCCCACTTCAATCAAGCCGTACAAACGTGCCTGCATGGTATGTTCATGCCTTGTACGTTTGTATGTAGAGTATGTCTGACTCTGGATCGAAGGGTTCAGAGAGTTCGATTCCCATCTCTCCCTCCAATCTCAAAGAACCGCACAATTCGGCAGCTCCTGCCAACTACCCATTTCATGTGGTCTTGTGGCTTCACACAATCTGCCAACCATTTAATGCCTGATCATGTCACCTGCTTACTACCATATCCCAGTCATTCCTGCGAGTTTTCGCTCACAACACTGACAACTGGAACTTTTTTTTTCTGGAGAACGGGATTTTTTTATGCTGTCGTATTAAATTTGTTAGTCGTGGGAACACTTTAAAAAATGATGTTCAAGCATCTGGTGTGCCCAAATATCTCTTTATTACTTTCTCTTACTTGTGGAAATTGGATGGGTGCTACAAAAGCAGACATCTCGCTCAGCTTTCTGTTAAATCATTCGGTGTCCTCGTACTGTTCGAAAAACGGTACTAATTGGTATCCAGGCAAACAGCAGCTACATCGCAAGTCACTAGTACAGATGGAGATATAGTGAACTAATGGGGACAACTTGTGCGTCATCTTTCACTTAGACCCACCGCAGTGGTGCATTGGTTAGGGTGCTGGACTGCTGTTACCGATGATGCGGGATTGAATACAGGCCGCTTTTGGATGGGCGGCTTCCTTTTCATCCTCCATGTGCTGTGCGATGTCAGTGAACCTTAAAGAACCCCAGGTGGTCAAAATTTTGGAGCCCTCCACTACAGCGTCTCTCATAGCCCGAATCGTTTTGGTACGTTAAACCACATAAACATAATGCAAACGAAGCAAGTCCTTCAACTTCAGCGCAAGCTCGCCTATTTCCAACATACCAATGATCCGCGTTATATTAAAGCGAAATCATTTCTTGCTTCTTGAGTGGCGTGGACAGCATCTGTTTTCTCAAGAAATAGAAAAATATAAGTGAATTGTCTCCCCGCCAGTTCTTGTTCGAACTACCAACCTTCCATGCCGCGCCGAGCATGCCGACTTCCTGAGAATATTCTCCTACTGCAGCGTAAGGACGTATTTGCCAGGAGCATTGAGGGAAAGGACAACTGCGATGCTGGGGAGGAGGAGGGAAATATCAACGGCGGCCGCACGGAAGCGCGCCTCGCCCTCCATATACACGCCGCCGCGTGGGCTCAGAGCTAATAAAAATCAAGAAACTAAACAAAAATAACAGCAAAATAAAAAAAAATAAAAAAAAACGATAAAAAGTAAAGGAAGTAAAGTAACGTAGTTGTACCCGTCGGGAAAGCAACGAAACGCAGAACAAGCTCCGGAGCTAGGCACGGCACTCGCAAGGCTTTTGCATTTCCTCACGTACGTAAGTGTACTCCTGTAGCAAATCTGGGTAGCGAGAAGTTCACTACATCAGCCTCTTCACCGTGATCGCACTTTCGTCGTGGTCGCAATGACCTTAAGCCTTTGCCTAGCAACCGCCACAGCTGGCGGCGCCGCAGTTCTGTTAACTAGTCACTAACCGGTACTAATCAGTCATAACTAAATAGTAATGGGCTCATCGAGGAAGGAAACAACTTAGGAGGCCCTTGCCATTCCCAATGCATTGGAGAAAGTGTATAGCGGAAGTGCCGTCAAAGTTTAGGGTTAGCAAAGTCGGGCCATTAGCAACGGCGACGCTGTTGCTACGAAAACTCGGGCCACTAGCAACAGCGTTGCTAAGGGCCTTAACCTGATTAATTTATAGGAAGGGAAAGGAGCGGTAACTGTCTCACTTGTTTTCTGTGGACACCTCAACCGCGCCGTAAGGGAAGGAAGGAAGGTGGAAAGAGAGAAAGAGGAGCCGTAGTGGAGGGCTACGGAGTAATTTCGGCCACCTGGGGATCTTTAACGTGCGCTGACATCGCACAGCACACGGGCGCCTCTTCGTTTCGCCTCCATCGAAACGCAGCCGCCGAGGCCGGGTTCGAACACGGGTACTTCGGCACCGGCACAATAGTCGGGCGTCTTACCACTACACCACCCCGGCGGGGCAGCTAAGGGCCCTAGGTAAGTGAGCGTCCCAGAGAAAGAGAATGCGGAGGGTAAAGGAGGAGGAGACGTTGCAGCGTCGGGTCGCGGCGCGGCCGCGCCGGCTTCATAAAAATGACGTCAGGGCCTCTCCTTCCTCCATGAATGGACTAATGTCAGTGACTGGATATGACGTCATCACTGGTGATGTCATCGGTTGTAACGTCATCATGACATCACATCCGGTCATGTCTAATAACCCAACGTTTATAGAGATATCTATAAACGTTGTAATAACCAGGAGCGACGTCATAATGGCGTCACATCCTGTCTTGACGTCACGGCTATGTCTAATTTCAAGCCGAACCTAAGCGTAGCCATGCAAATAGCTCTCGCGTAACTCCAGGCTTAACCACGAACTAAACCACAACGAGAGAGAGAGAGAGAAATAATATTTATTTGCACCCGTCGAAAAGTTGGCGAGGATCCAAGGCGCAGCTCTGTCCCAGCCATGTCCTCCCTCTCAGCCGTCGACCTAGATCTCTTGGATCTGAGCAGCAGCCAAGGCAAGACTTCACGTTGCGCTTTTTCGTCCTGTTTAAGAAGTAGTGCCTCCTAGGACTCATCTGTTCTGTCAGCTTCTCCAAATCTAGGACACTTCCATATCATGGATCAATTCCGCTATGCCATCGCAACGTTTGCACCTGGGGCTAAAAATTTACGGGTGCCACTTGCTGTAAAGAGGGGGTTCGGGAGTACTCCAGTTTGTAGCTTACGCCACATAACCTCCTCGCTTTTGGTCAGTTGCTTACACGCTTTTGGAAATATTGATCTGCCAAATTTGTAATGATTTAGGATGTATTAAGGTCATCATCGAACTGTAGGGGCCCCTCATCGCACAAGGGGTACGGGGTTGCGTGTAAGACGTCACTGGGATCCCGGAAGATAGCTAATCCTCGGGCCAGTACGTGCGCTTTCTCGTTCTCCTCAACCCCAACCCTGGTGCGCCGATGCCCAAATGAACGCGACCTGCTCTGCCGGTGGTGGACCACTGGCCAACACTCTTGCTGCTATGCCCGAAATGCGGCCCGCGTCAAAGTTTCTAATCGCTGATTTTGACAGCTTTTTTTTTTTTTTCGCAGTATAGCTGTCGCGGTACCCTTCACGATGCTGAACTGGCGAGCTGCTTACGTCCTCAAAAGCCGGCAGGCTCGAACTTCGCCTAATACGTCGGTGTTCAGCAATCTCACGAAGCGCGAGCGGCTTTTTCAGTGGTTGGTCGACAAGCCATAATGACAACACAAAGCTCACGAAAACAATGCGCACCGCGAAGCGATGTCATATGGCACGAGGCGATGGTAACAGCAGGTCGGAGGTGGTCGTGACGTGATCCTCTTGGAAACTGCATTTGCTTTCGTCGAGATGTTTTTTTACAGCGTGAGCGGTTAAACGGAGCACACCCTGAACCGTCGCTGGCTGGAGTCCGTCTACACTCAACGATCAAAGCGGCAAGGAAAGAAGGTAAGTTGAAGGGAAGACGTAAGGGGAGAAAATGCAGGGATGCTGTCACCGACTGAGATGGAACTGAAAAGCTTTAAAAAAGAGAGAGAGAAAAATGTCTAAACTATAGACCCATTAAACAGTCAGCGGGAGTCGGTGGCTGGGCGGCTGCATTGCGCTGACGCTTCGTCCGAAAGTTGGCACCTTCTCAGTGCTACGAGGCTTTGTTTGTTGATGCACCTTGGCCTTGCGGTGTCGCCGACTGGCTTCTCGCTAGGCGACGAAACCAACTTGATATTGTCTGCTGTGCTGTTTCCTATGCCAGTAGTAGAGACCACGTGACCACATCGTCATGACATCGCTGCCATTTCCGACCTGTTGTGACCATGCCGTAGCGTCGCCCAATGTTTCGTTTTCGCGCGCGTTTCATACATCTGTTGCCTATATGGCCAGTCGGCTATAGGCGCTCGGGCTTTGTGAAAATGCCGGAGTCCGACGTATTTTACTGAAGTTCGCGCCTGCAGTTTTCGACCACGGAAACAGGTCGCAAGTTCAGCATCGTGAAAAGCACCATGTATGACAGCTATAGTGAAAAAAAAAAATAGAGTGTGGATAACTGCTGCGTTGGAAGATAGCGAGCCTGCGCCTAAGCGAAAGAGGATGCGCAAGTCATCCCCGAGCTTGCACTAGTACAATGCAGCTGACGCTCGACTGTATACTTCAACACAGTTTTGTTTCTAACAGTATGAATGCCCCGAAATATTTCTCGGGTAATTGCTATTTTAGCAACCACCAGATTTTTATGATAAGAGGAAACAACACTCTTACTGACAGTCTGGAGTGCCTGATGTATTCCTTGTGTAAGGGGTAAGATGTTATCAATGGTGCAATAAACGCGTAAATTGCAGTAGTTTTTTTTTTTCCTGCAAGACTTCATTCATTTGTTCTCATTTAAGATGTATTTGGACTCGTTCTGCATATACTCGCTCACTAGAAGTAATCCTAATAATAGGAACAATTCTCCTCCCCCCCCCCCTCCTCCTCCTTCCCTTCTTTTAGTTATGAAGTACCCGCGTAGCGAATGTACGTATCGCATCTAGTGGATTAGGGGCATTGTCAGCTTCGGTGATGTTGGGCATTATGCGTCGGCCGGGTCAGCGCAAAACGGACAGAGCACGAAAACTGATTTTACCTAACACACATTAGCATGATGTCCACGGAATCGGCCACGCGACTTAGCACACGAACTGTTTAGGTGCAGTCTGTACACAACACAGGAAAAGTCGGCCACCTTCTTCTGGGTCATCTCACCAAATGCCCATACGTGTGCCCCGGCGACTTGCAGCCCGCGATTATGATTCATGACATCCACACTGGGCCCACTGATGCACACAGTGAATGTGGGTAAACTATTTCGATTGACTACAAGCTGTGCGAGCACAGCTGGATGAAAGAGGCGCTTCTGTAAGAAAAGAACATTAGCCTCAAGCGAGCTGAACAACAAAGCCTGTGTTCAAAGCATAACCCTTCTTGCAGGTGTCGACGTAAACTTGAAGTCTGCCCGTCGAGTCAGCAGGGAGAACGAGGTCTGCATGTGGCCCTGAACAGTCAGCAGTGATGAGGGAGTATGTGATTCAGTGGTCGGTTGTTTGTGACCCAGGGTCGCTGCCAAAGAGATGGATCCGGAGCTGGGGCTGGTATAGTAGCATATATGCCGGATCGAAGTAATCTGTAAATGCAGCTGCGGCAGGGTAGCCTTAGCCTGAAGCTTTAAGGGACGCACATTATGACATCATTCGTTGAGTCCATCACTAGCGTTCTTGTGATCTTCGACTTGTAAGCAGAGTCACTATAAGAACTGGATAAGGGCATTACAGCGTTAGATTTCATGATTCCCTTTTTTGCGATAAAGCAGGCCTGTAGAATCACTCTATTTGTAATAGCGTAACGAAGGCACTTCACCGTACAGCTGATAAGGCAGCCGGCCCGAGATGATTTTGTTAGGACCCCATTAGCATAACTGTGGATAAACATCCATCTAAACATTATTCGAAAGTAGATGGCAGTTCGAGTCCACCAGCTCTAATGAAAAGAGTCATGTGTGTTGCGCTTATTACTTAGCTTAGGTTCTGTTTTCTCAAAATCTCAGTGCAGCAAAAATAACGCTAACACTTCGTTTGAATATCGGGAATTCGGCTTCGAAAGCTACAATTGGTTAATATGGTCACACTGTAAAAAATCGCGCCAAATTCTAGCCGATTCGAGCCTTGATTCCTTGTTCAAACCATCACTCCCAAAGAAGTCAGGTAGTCCTTATCATAATCAAGAAATACACTTAATCGCGTACAACTGCGTACAACGTCGTTTCAGCGCCATTTTGCCCACCCTTGCTCTGCTCGCTTTGTACGTCGCAATACGGATGACGTCGCGTACAGAGCGCGCCGCCACTCAAGTTACGTGGAGAGGGCGAATGAGATCTTTCCCCTCGCGGACATCTTTTCCGTTGTTATCGCATGACAAGTCGCCGCCGCGCGCCGGTCCCCGTAAGGGCCGTTCTGTTTACCGTATCTTTTCTGCCTCCCCTGACCAGATTAGGCCTTTACGCCGATCTGCTGCAGCCCACGCGGTCGCATTCGGCTCGAACTCGCCGTGGTCGTTATTCGAGTGGAGTGGAGTGAGTGACCACGATGATGAACCTCTCGCTGGACTCGTCCGAACTGTACCAGCGGAGAGCCGAGCAGCTTCGCAAGGTGATGCAGGGTCTGTCCGTGGACGACCAGACTTCGGACGAGGCCAACGGGGACTATGCCAACTTAACGGCGACAGGGAACGGTGCCACAGTGAATGGCGGCGTACCGACAGCAAGTAGCACTCCCCGCCCTGGATGCGAAGATGAACCGCCGCTTCTACCATCACCACTGCGTCCCGTTTCACGCTCGGCATCCGAGGGTCCTGCACGCTTTTCGGCGTGAGTTTCTAGCCTGATGCCGGCCTGGATGTTGCGATAGGCAGTGCACGCACATGTAATACTGGGTGCTTATTAGTTTGTATCCCCGTTAAAGGCGAAGTTAAGAACTCGAGTGTAGGGGATAGAGGAAACGGGAGGTTGTATTATTGGTGGTATGTTGGTAAAACATATATGGGAACACGTTTTGCGTTTGGTTCGGTGTTAACGTTGCTTTTAAGTAAGCGCTTGCGCTTTGACCACTTGTAACTCGGTTGAAAATTAAATGTCATTCGCACCTTGTTCAGAAGCTCAGCCATCTTCATAATTAAGCTATTTTTGTTTGTTTTACGGAGTGTGCAGAATTACTTTTTTCCCATCACATATAAAACGTAGCTGCACAATCAAATGTTTAGTTCACATCTGTTTTTTCTTTTGTCTTTGTAATTACTACATGTTTATTTAAATTTGGCTAGTCTGTAAAGAATCAAGCTATTGAAAATATTTTACAAGGAAAGTATCGCTCCAAACCTTGTTTCTAGATTATTAATCGAGTTCCTAGAAAAATGGCATACGGCTATAATAATATTACAATTATGCTTACGATGTACAGGCGTAAGAAAAGTGGAAAAACTATGCGAACTGCCAGAACTGCGTTCCAGTTTTGTTTGACGGTGCATGCAGATTATGGTGCTTTCCCTAATATGGCCTGTTCGGCCGCGCACTTCTATCAATTGAAGAAGAAATAGATCCGTAACTTGAGACAGGATTTAGGGTATGGAGTGGACGGTAATCGCTCCTACCGCCCAATTAACCAAAACTTCGCCGTATTGAACTTCAATAAGGGATGGCCCTTACCCCGAAAAGGCCGCAAACACCTCCATTCTCTCCCCACCTTTGCTCTCGCATGAAGTCTTCTCGAGGGTGTAGTGTCCCGATGAGTAATCCATTTTCGTTATTCTATACCCGCCTCACTCGGGCATATTGAAGGCTCTCGAAGCGATCTTCCATTGGCCTGACGGCCATTTAATCAAAGTGGTCTTCTTAGAAAACACTATACGCAGAAACGCCAAATGCGTAGTAGCCTGCAAGAGTTGGGCTCACACCACTACTGTAAATTATATTTTCACGTGTGACGTCATTTTTTACGTTTCCGAAAGCATTTCACAACACTGATCAGGCAGTCATCCACGGTAGAAAGCAGGCAGTGCATGTAAGGTAGTCACGCGGCCAGGTATTCGCGGGGATTGGTTATAAGCAAGCATTCGATATAGTGAAAAAAGCGATAGGCACATTTGCAAAACGAAATAAACAGCAATCCTGCTGTTCGGAGTGGACCTCTGGTAGATTCTCAAGTAGCTCAGACAGGGAGAGGCGACATGTTGTCATGATCCTCGATATGCCTTGATCACATAAAACAACGCCGTGAGTTCCGACTTATATTATCGGTCCCCTTTGTGCGAACATTGAAGATGTCGTATATGGCAGGCAATCATACTTAGCCTCACGAACATTCGCTCAAACTTCAGAATTTATCTTCATGAGCGACCTAATTTCATATAAAGGCAAAAGATACAGTCACGAGATTTGTCAAAAATAATTCGTGCCAGCTTCTATTCACCGAGGAGAGAGTAGGTAGCCTTACCATATGGCCAGACCGGACGCGTATCCGGTTCAGGAGGGATAACATCCATGGTGAAAAATCGTGTGATGCGCTCTTCGTCTCGTTTATTGATATAGAACAGAAACAGCTTCCGATTTTACCGTTTTGACCAGAACCCGAACGCTGGCAGCATGCGTCCCGCAGGCTCCAGAAATGTCAGCCTTTGTTCCGAAACCACGTGCCAGGTTCAAGAGTCAGCTTTACCACCAGACTCTTTTCTTCAACTAAACTGACCTAAAAGACCTCGTCCCCACACTGTACGCGTTCTTTGTGGAAATGAAAACAGGCACTGGCTCTTTGCAAACTTCGGACGGCCTAGCCCTCTCCTTTATTTAATGACTGTGGTATTAACTGTCATGCGATTTCCGCAGCTCTCTGTGAGCAATTAAGAAGTGGCAACCATCTGTCTTTTAGGCAGCAGCACGCCCGGCTTTTCTTTTCTACCAGGAATAAGGAGTGTGTGATCTGGCAACAACAACAACAACAAGAACAAAAATGTTGGCTGATTTTTATTTTATTGCTTTTTTTTTACTTTTTCTATTGTTCATAAAGCTGCATTGCTTCTTTTTATTTTTTGGTGGCTGGTCTGCGAGGAACGAAATTTTTCAATGCAGCCCGCATAGCAATACGAGTTTGAAACCCCTGGTTTAAACCCAAAGCTGTTTCAAAACGAACAACCAAGGAGGAACATATATGCACCACCTGAATGGTGAGGAAATCGCGGATGCTTGACGTTCAGCTGGACTTGAATTCCGGGAGTGTCTTGATGCACGCGATATCAAAAAGCGGATGACCGCAAAACAAGGACAACAAAACATACAGCTAGCTGCTACCTGTTGCGGCGAAAATCTCACTGTATGAGAATGTGTGCCCGTGTGCTGGATAGGTGACCGACTTCTTGAACACTGCGCGTTCAAGAACGTCTGTTAAACGGGCGCATGAGGGGAAAAAAATGCCAACTCCGTAAAAACGTCTTCGAAGCTCGTTTGACACCTCATCGCGAACCCACGAAGAATCCGAAACAAAGTTCGGTTCGAGAATTTAGAATTAGCCATGCTTTTATCACGCTGTAGGCAGCAACGCGGCCACTGGCCGTATATAAGCCGGGCAAAATATGCGTTAGTAGTGAGTTCAGCGTAACATTTCTGAGCTACACAGCTTTCCATCATAAATGCATGTTCACGCGATGTACCGTCACTTATCAAGTCTAATCCTAGCAAATTCTGGCGGCTGATATCCCATAAGCAAGGCCCAGGTCATATTTCTGTGCATGATGATAGTCAAACGCCTTTATCCGGCAGTGCACGTTCATCTGCATTTAATGAGTATAATTTACATCGGTTTTTACGAGGGAAGACTATTCCAATGTGCCCACTGTAACCGAACATGATTTCCCATTCATGGCACAAATTGACATTACTGCAGAAGGAATCGATGTCTCATTGCCCATCTTAAAGTCTCCACATCTTCTGGAATCGGCAACTCAATTCAAGTTTTAAAGAACACCATAAATGCGTCCAGCCTGATTTTATGTCATATTTTTTTTATCAAGTATTATTCGTTGGTCAGCTACCATTGGACGGAAAAATCTCCAAGGCAATCCCCGTGTTTAAGTCAGGTAACAAACGTCCCCGGACAACTACCAACCGATTCCACTCACCTACATTTTCTGCAAATTACTCGGACATAATTGCATCCCATATCTTCAGCCACCTGGTATCTGTATAATAACTTTCTTTTCGCTAATCAGCATGGATTTATAAAGAGAGAGAGAGAGAAAGAGTAAACTTTATTTATACAAAGTAATTACGCGGGTGGTTCACCCATGTCCGGGAAACCATTGGCGAGTACGGCCCTCCAGGCCTGACCGATCAGCTACAGCGCTGAATGGGGAGCTCAGTGTGAGCCAGCTTCGCCTCCCACTGCTCATGGCTAATGTTCTGTAACTGTGATTCGGAAGGGTATCTTTTTATAAATAACATACAATGAAATTTATAAAGAGATACCCTTCCGAATCACAGTTAGTGGAATTTTCTACTGATATTCGCTTTAATATGAATAGCCAGCAAACAGATTGTTTTGTTTTTCTGGATTTTTCGAAAACCTTTTAATAGAGTAGCCCTCTGCCACCTAATAGAATCCTTACGCTATGTTGGCTCTGCAACTTTCTAACTATGCGGCAGCAGTTTACAGTGGACTATTGCTTTTCCTCGCCCCTATTCAATGTAACTTCTGGTGTCCACAAGGCAGCGTACTCGGCCCCTTCCTTTTTTATATCTGTACATGTTAATTATGTTCTGTTATATTTCTTTTCAACTAAGAATATTTCCGGACGATTGGATTATCTATCACCCAATTAACAATGCCAATGATCATCTTGCTCTTCAGGCAGATCTAGAAAAAAGTTTTAGCTGCTGTCAAGACTGGAAAATGCCCCTCAACATTAATAAGTGCAAGGTTATCCATTTTCAGACTCTAAAACTGTTTCTGTCTTTTTTTATTAAATGACTATGTTGCATCCCGGGCTTCATGATACAAATATCTAGGTGTTCATTTCATGCCCAATCTGTTGTGGTCCTTGCACATTTCCACCATTTATAGCAAAGCATCAAATATGTTACGGTACTTCCGCCGCAATTTGCACAAGTCTCCGTCCATTGTATGTAATCTTTCCCATTTACCCTTCGTTCGTCCGCAGCTAGAATTTGCTTTACCGTATGGGGGTTATTCTCACAAGAATGCGCCACGGGGGGTGGGGGTTAGTCCCGACGTGCCAGCCCTAGCAAACAGAGCTGAGACCCCTAACCCGCGGTGCGAGAAGTCGCTACTGCGGCGGGTTCGGGACAGAGGGGACAAACACCCAGTTACTTACTGTAACAGAGTTTATTGTGCTCGAGTACGTACGGCAAGGCACAACAATCAAATACAACCGCCGTAGCGAGCGAACGTCCCGCTCGCGTACGGCCCGGGGCTGAAACAAACCACCTAATGGGGAAGCACACGCAAGGAGGTGAGGGGAAGAGTCTGCTCACCTGGCGCGGCTTCGCGCTCACAGCTCGTTGCGGTAGGTGCGTACGGTAACTGGGCGATTCTCGGTGACGGCGGTGGTCTCCTCGGCGGAAGTCATGAACCGTGCGCGTGCGCGCTCAACCGCCGAAAAACCCCGAGCGAGTTGCGAGTCTTGCGACAGACGCGCTCCTCGACTCGGATCAGGGAGAGGAGGCCTCCGGTTTACTCCAGGAGGAAAGAGGGAAGCCCGCGGCAGCGTCGCCGCGGGAGACTGAGAGGCACTGGAGAGTATCCCTCTCCAGTATCCCTCTCATCCGCCAACCTCCCAGCGCGCGTAACTTGCGTTTAATTACGCGCTGCCGTTATAATGGGGGCAGGGGATTGTGAATCCCCACAACCGGTATGGTCACCATATCAGAAATATCAGGGGATTGTGAATCCCCACAACCGGTATGGTCACCATATCAGAAATATCTATCTTGCCAACTGAACAGAGATGCTCGTTTCATTTCAGGTAATAACTACAAACAAAACTCCAGCATTACGCAAGGTAAACAGGACATTTCACTTCAGCCATTCCTCTTATATGTCTCTTTCAGAAATATGTTCATAGCCCGACACACCCTTCCCCTTGATGCTCCATCACGCGCATCATCACGGTTGCACAATCATCTGAGCTCTCGACGCATTTCTGGCAAAACGCTTGTGTTCAATTTATCTGCACTCCCACGACCCGCATCACTATGGAATAACCTTCCCGTCATAATCGCACCTGAAGTTTACCGGGCGTCGTTTCGGAAAGCGCTGGAAAAATTGTATGCAAACTAAATACCGCGTGCCATGTTGGTGTATTTCATCTTTTTCGTGCACTTGTTCTTTTTTCTGTTGGTATAATAATGTATTTTGTCGTAGCCTGTAATTGTTTTGCGCTTTACAGTCCGCATGTTCCTTTTATCCAATGATCCGCCTTATGAGCCTGCAAGATATATTGAATAAATAAATAAATAGATGCCGAAACACGTCACCATCCGGACTGTTGCGATCCGGTTTCAAGAGCTCGCGCTACCACTTCCACCTAAAGAGAACTATACTTCCTCCGTTGCCACGGTGGGAGCGAAATGCTCGCGACTGTCTGCAGTCAGATATAACTCGAGAAAAGAAAAATGGTAAGATGACCAGCAAAGGAGAACCCTCAGCCAATGGCGTCGACACGGAAATCCCATTTCGTGTGTCAAACTCTGCGTTGTCACGCCTGCAGGTACAATGATTATCCACTGTCATGACTCATGAGAATCGGTCGACGCCACATGCTGAAGTGAAGGTAGAGGGCATGGATCCTTTGAGTAATGAAAACTGCATTTTTTTTTCTTTTTGTTGTACGTACCAGAGACTACAGCAAGCAGTGCGTATATGGTGACCTTAGCTCACGGAGAACATGATTTGAAAGCTTATCTTTTCTCTTGTTCACACTGCTGACCGGGTGACCTATTTTCCAGGATTAACCACGCTGCCCAACCTACTGTCCTGCCTCTGTTGGATGTGATGGCGTGTGCCAAGTGCGGCCACGGGTTCGGCCCCTCGGAGCAAATCGTCAACTCCTGCGGCCAGGTCTGGCATCCTGAGTGTTTTGTGTACGTCACCCTATATACACTCTCGTTTGTATCAACGGCTAGAAGAGGACGGAATGCAAAGCGTGGACTCTCGTACTATACGAACAAGTCTCAACCTAGTTTTTTTTTTTTTTTTTCGCATCGTTATTTATTTTTAACTTGTTCCTCAAAGATGCGGCTTCGTGGCGGCGCCGTCCACAAATCCTTGGCGGTCATCTTTGATCGCTATGCCATGGGTGCTGGGAATGTGTGATAACGGCCTGTAACTCAGCATGAGCGGCGTTTGCGTAGGCCTTAGTAGAAATAAAGCGTAATGGACATGTACTGCCTACAAGAAAGCGGAGCGCTTAAAAATTCACCTTCCATCTATAAAGTGCAGTGGTAAGACGCCAGACTACTGTGCCGGAATACCCAGGTTCGAACCGACCGCCGGCGGCTGCATTTCTATGAAGGCGAAACGGAGTGGCGTCCATACCCCCAGTTGTCGAAATTTCCGGAGTCCTCCGCTACGGCGTCTCTCATTATAGCCGAAGTCGTTTTGGGACGTTAAGCTCTATAAACTATACATATTAAACTACGTAATTTTGGATTGTGCTGATGCGCGCATTAAATGTTTTATTATAATACATAAAGAAGCATAGCTTTGCATTTACATATGTGTGTACCTCGAGTTAAGTCCATAAAACGAGATAAGCATACTATGTTTTGTTATGTATTTGCGCCCTAATTTGTACTGCCATTCTTCAACATGCATGTGCTGAATATTTGAGTGTTTCGGTTATAAATGTGAGCATTGTGCCTTTGCTGCCTGATTTCGTTTCCTGGGGATTTTATAAGAACGCGAGCCTCAACCTTCTTTTTCCGCTTTCTCCATAGAGAGAATTAAAAAAATAACAGAGAAAGAAAAATAATATAGTGTTCGAGACGAGGAAGGTGAAAGTCAGGATTTCACTCCCTTCGTTCCTTCCATCACGGCGCGGCTCGGGTCCACCGAAAAGTGAAACCGTTGCTGCGCACTTTCATTTCATAAGAAAAAATCAAAACATGTTTTTCTAACAGGGACATTGGTTACGTACAAAGTGCTTTGCTAAAATATGCAGCACAAAAGGCAAACCGCAATCACAGAAAAATAAACGGCAAGAAACAAGGAAATGCAGAAGAAATGCAGAGATCTTATTCAATAGTAATACAAAGACAGTGCTCGGCTAGGAAGTATGGAGGTAAGAGCTTCAAAAATAAAACGCAGCACTAGATTTCAGCGGGGCTCTGAAATACAAGGAGGGCGCACGGTTGTAGCGCGGACTGTGTTGGAACACGAGGCCAGGACAGGCAATGCAACTATGGCGTTTTTGTATAGGCGAAGTTGTGACTTTCAGTGCTTGCCACTTTCTTGTTACTTTCGTTTTGACGCTGCATATCTCCTTTTTTATGAAAAATAAGAGAACAATGAAGTTATTCGAAGAGAGAGAGAGAGACTTTATTACACGTAGAAATTCAGGGCGCGCAGGCCCCTGGGTCCCCGCACTACCCCACTGAAATTCAACTGTTTATGTCCCTCAGGATCATAACACTGGCAGCCCGGCCGGTGGAGAGGTGGCGATGGTCTGCACGGCCGTGTCCTCCGAACGCAGCAGGGTCTCCCAGTGAGGGTCCGCCGGGCAGAGAGAGAGGACGTGGAGGGAAGAGACAAAGGGTTCTGGGCAAAGGGCACAAGCAGGAGTGTGGAAGGAGGGATGATAGTGAGAAAGGGTAAAGGGTGAAAGAAGAGTGTGTGTTTGCAGTCTGCGCCATAGTGCTGCCTGTTTATTGTCTAGGGAGGGGGGTTAGAGCTGGCGCGAGGCTTTGTAAGCCTGCGTCAGCTCGCTTTACGCTGAACGAGTGCATGCGCTCCTTCGTAAATCCCGGATTAGAGGTCACCTGAGCTCGGTAGAATCTCGAGCTAAAATGTTCGGGGACGTGTTCGCGCAATAAATGAAGTTCAGCAGAGAGCGATGACGGAATCTCAATCCTAGTGCAATAGAACATGCCTCGGTATCCAGCTAAAAAAACCCACCAGTTGCTCACAATTCCTAGGCTTGCAGTGTCTGCATATCGAGTGCGTCCTCCACACGCAGAAGTGTATAAAATACCGGGCGTCTCAAGTTATTCGATACATTTTCTTTTAGAAGCCGTACACAAAATTTTAATGCGGTTCTATGCTGAGGCAGACGTCATACACGTGATAAAGTGAAATTAAGAGACTAATAATATAAGAATACTTTTTATATTTTTTAAATATATATATAATTTTTTAAATTTTCACCTTTAGGACAGGAAGTGATATTTAAAAATTGAAGGCCGTTAAAATCAAAGGCCGAGCAGTTCTAAAATTTCAGAATCGGCATCGTGCTTCGAGATAACGCGAAAAAAAAAAGTTTGCAAAGCTTTTCAGGCTGGCTTTTCTGCGTTGTACATTGACAAAATGGGCGCCGCTTTGATCCAAAACTGAATAAATTTGCTCACTTTATTTTTGTGGGGTCTGGGAGGGGAAGAGGGGTGGAGGGCTTATTACCTACGTTGACTATCTCGAAGCATGGTGCTAATTCAAGAATTTTATAAACTAGTTTCGCGTTTGATGTCGAATGGTTTAATTTTGTGATATAGTCAATGTAATATTATGCACTAAATAAGCAAAATTAAAAAGTTCATCATACTGACTTGGTGCACCCTATTACGTAAATAATGTCCGCTAGCTTTGCGTAAACTTGCACGGACGTATAATTCACGGCTTTGCAAAAAAAAGAAAAAAAAGTTCTGAATTAGTCATTAGAAATACGCAGTATTGTGCTACCTTCCTCAACATGGTTATTTTTAACCTCGCGACAGTGCTTTGTACCAGTTCCGTCACGCTATAAATATGTTAAAATCATGTAAGTTTACTAATTGCTACATTCCTTCGGTTCTGTTATGAACTCAGTGCTGTTTTTTGCAGATGCGCACAGTGTTTTCAACGTTTTCCTGGAGACGTCTACTATGAGGTAACTTTGATTGTTGTGAAGTTTCGAGTGTATTTGTGTGTTTAGAACAAGTTTTATTAGACACTATACATTGACATGTGTGATGATGAATGACCAAAATTGAAAACGTAAACGGTTAACAAGAAACACTGCACATACCTTGTCGAAGAAATAGATCAAAATACATAAAAATTCACTGTTTACATTCCGAGAAAAAAATTAGCTGGCTGATCATAATGATATATACAGTTTTGAATGACATTGTAAATTAAGTTATACACAGTATACAATGATTTGATAATAAATAAATATAGGTACAAACATATGCAGCAATCACATGCACAGTGTGTATTACATATGTGTTTTGGGATATATACAGCTGTGAACTGACGTAGATATTTACATTATATAACAAGTACCTAGGGGAACTGAAAACCACCCGGACACGTCTATTCGACTTTCAGTAGAGGGAATTTATTCTCTTCCACATTACTTTCAATTGTTTAGAAAAAGCTTTATTAGACATTAGACGTTCACATTAGACATTCACATGAGCGGCGACAAATGACCAAAATAGGAAATACACATGATTAACAACAAAGGAAAGTGCACATAAAATCAATTTCAAGTTCAATACAACACAAATGCACGTCAAAAAAGAGTGTTATTGTTGTGGCTGTAGGAGGAAAGAAAAGAAAATGCACGGGCCTGCTACTGGCTCTGTAGCTGAGCCACCTCCGCTGCCTCGTGCGGACAAAAGAGATTCGTTTATAGGAAGGGAAAGGCGCGGTAACTGTCTCACTTGTTTTCTATGGACACCTCAACCGTGCCGTAAGGGAAGGGAGGAAGGTGGGAGTGAAGGTGGAAAGAGAGAAAGAGGAGCCGTAGTGGAGGGCTCCGAGTAGGTGGTGGTAATAACTTTATTAAAACAGAGGAGTTTGGGGCATGCATGCCCCTGGGCCCCCGCACGGCCCCACTACACTCAAACGTTCATGTTTCTATGGTTCATGACGTCGGCAGCCCAGTCTGTGGCGATCTTCTGCCGAACCGGGTCCTCAGAGTGCAGCAGGGTCTCCCAGTCCTCCCAGGTGGTAAGGTGCTCTAGACCCCGCGGGGGAGGATCCGCCGGGCATTGGAACAGGATGTGGGCGAGGGTGGCGTTGGGGTTATTACAAAGGGTACAGGAGGGATTGGTGAGGGTGTGGTGGTGGCGAGACGCACTATAAGGAGACGGGAGGGTGCGCGTTTGTAGTCGTCGCCAGAGCGTCTGGTGGTAGTTGTCTAAAGATGGGTGAGGTGGGGGATAGAGTAGTCGCTCGGCCCGATAGGCCTGCGTTAGCTCACTGAAGGAGTGCATGCGATCACGCGTGAATCCCGGATCGGAGGCCGCCGGCGCCCGGTTTAAATAACCTCGGGCTAACGCATTGGCGGCCTCGTTACCGGGATTCCCGGAGTGCGCAGGCACCCATATCAGCTCCACATAGCGGGGTGGGTTAGTGGCGGGCGAGTTCAGTATGCTGAATGCAGAAATGTGAACTCTACCACGCGCAAAATTTAGTAGAGCAGTTTTCGAGTCGGAAATTATGTAGCGTGCTTCCGTGTGTGCAAGCGCGTAGGCGATGGCTGCTTCCTCGGCTGCCTCCGAGGAGGTGACCGAGGGGAGGGGGACAGTAGCAACAGGCTGCAGGAAGGAATTTGTGACGGCCAATACCGCTCCCTCATTCGTGCATGCGGCGTCCACCCATACGGCGTCCGTTTCGGAGCCGTAGTATTTGTGGAGCGCCGCTGCTCGGGCTCGGCGGCGTTGCTCGTTATACTGGGGGTGCATGTTGCGAGGGAGAGGCTTGATGAGAAGGTCTTGGTGTAGGGGGCGAGGTATGGGAAGGAGGGTAGGGTCATTCGCTGGGACACGAATGTCTAAAGTCTCCAGGATATGGCGACCGGTGGAGGTCTTGGTGAGACGCAAGTATTGGGCTTGGCGATGGGCCTCCACAAGCTCCCCAACTGTGTTGTGGAGGCCAAGCTGTAGAAGGCGTTCTGTGGAAGTATTAATTGGGAGATGTAGGGCCGTCTTGAACGCCGTGCGCAACATGACGTCCAAGGCGTCCGTTTCCTGCCTGTTGAGTCGGAGATAGGGGACTGTGTATAAAAAACGGCTGAGGACGAAGGCGTGAATTAGACGACATAGGTCGTTCTCCTTCATGCCTCTGTGATGGCCCGAAACTCGTCGGATGAGGTGCGATATCGCGCCTGTCACCCGCTTTAGTTTCTTGAGAGTTAATTTGTTTTTGCCGTTGTTCTGGATGTGAAGTCCCAGAACCCGGAGCGTATTCACCTCTGGGACGGGACGGCCATCGACTTCGATAACAATCGGTGTGGTGGGGCATCCGCGGGTCGTGGGTCGAAGT
This sequence comes from Amblyomma maculatum, assembly GCF_055883805.1. Taxonomy (NCBI): domain Eukaryota; kingdom Metazoa; phylum Arthropoda; class Arachnida; order Ixodida; family Ixodidae; genus Amblyomma; species Amblyomma maculatum. Next base: position 106,664,889 of record NC_139345.1, on the reverse strand, counting down.
ATAAGTAGCTCAGACTTCTCTGGGGAGCATGAGAGTCCGATGCTCTGGGCGTGTTCTTGTGTGAGGGATGCGGCGCTTTGCAAGGTACCCTCTATGTCGCCATCACTACCGTGTGTGGTCCACAGTGTGATGTCGTCCGCATAAAGGGTATGTCTAAGATGAGGTATCGTGGACAGTTTCCGGGCGAGTGGAATGAGCGTGGCGTTGAATAGGAAAGGAGAGAGGACGGATCCCTGTGGTGTACCGACGCTCCTGAGGGTGTAGGGTTGGGAGGTAAGGGGGCCGAAATGAACCTCAGCCATGCGGTCCGTTAAAAAAGCCCGGACATAAGTGTACTTCCGTACACCTATGTTCAGAGGAGAAAGAGCAGTCATGATCGCCTGATGTTCGACGCGATCAAAAGCTTTGGACAGATCCAAAGCCAGGACTGCCTTTGTGTGGCCCGGGACAGCCGGGTCGAAGATGTCGTGGGTGAGCTGCAGCATGGCGTCCTGAGCGGAGAGATGGGGGCGGAATCCGAGTAATTTCGACCACCTGGGGATCTTTAACGTGCGCTGACATCGCACAGCACACGACGCCTCTTCGTTTCGCCTCCATCGAAACGCAGCCGCCGATGTCGGGTTCGAACCCGGGTACTCCGGCACAGCAGTCAGGCGTCTTACCACTGCACCACCCCGGCGGGGGGGACAGAAGAGAAAATAGACAAAAGAAAAGAAGAGGGAGAGAAGGAAAGTTTCGGATCTCATTTACGTTACTATACAACCGCCTCAAACAAGACTTACGACGGAGGCGCCAGACAACGCGTTTGGCATCGTGAGTTAACCCATTCTGCATTTATGTAGTCATATGCTCCCATGCGCACGAAACATCTGTGAACGAAACTCAAAATAAGCTCTGCTTCTTAGCGTCTATTTTATGAAATCAGATGTGTGACCATTAGACAGACCGACAGATCCCCCCCCCCCTTTTTTTTTTACGCGGCACAACCTGCACCGCAAACAGTGGCGACAGGCAGCGGCAATCGGTTTTGTTAAAGCGAAAGCTTTACTGGCCTAGCAGCAGCCAAGGTCATCGGCGGTCCAGATTTGACCTTCAAGCGGAGGAGCGTTGGGGGTTGCTACGCGACTCAAGTGTCCACAAAAAAAAAGGTGACAGATGCTGTGCCTTTGTATATGCAATGTCAGCATGGGCTAGCAATGAACCTTCACCAAACCACAGGACTAAGTCTAGCTATGAGTATACTGCGCCGTCCGTTCTCCAAAACTTCCAGCTTCTTGACCTTAAAAAGGTGATTGACCTTGACGTGACTAATTGTATGGCCCATTGTTGTCGTGGCTGTAGGAAGAAGGGAAAAAAAAATGCACGGACCTTCTACTGGCTCTGTATGAGCCACCTCCGCTGCCTCTGATTGATTTATAGGAAGGGAAAGGCGCGGTAACTGTCTCACTTGTTTACTGTGGACGCCTCAACCGCGCCGTAAGGGAAGGGAGGAAGATGGGAGTGAAAGTAGAGAGAGAGAAAGAGGAGCCGTAGTTGAGGGCTACGGAGCAATTTCGACCGCCTGGGGATCTTTAACGTGCGCTGACATCGCACAGCACACGGACGCCTCTTCGTTTCGCCTCCATCGAAACGCAGCCGCCGAGGTCGGGTTCGAACCCGTGCGGGCAGAAGAGAGAAAGTAGAGAAGAAAGAAAAAGAAAAGGGAGAGAAAGATGCGCGCCGCAACAGCCGCCGTCCACCATCCGACGATGGCGGGTGCAATGACGGCCTACAACAGATAAAAATTCGGTGGCAGGCTAGCCCCCGCTGCAAGCGGCGGTGACCTACCTATCCCAGCCCCGTAGGGCCAGGAACAGCCACCCTTCGCCACCTCCCCCTCCGTATTCCGAGTTTGCGTCGTTATTGGTGTGCCGTTATCTCACGTGACCCCGAGTCCTCTGATTGGTCGAAACGTCGGAACCGGGGGTTGCCACTACGGAAGCGGAAAAGGTGGCAACATCATGTTCTGGTGTTTCTACCAATCAGACGACTCGAGGTCACGTGAGATAGCGACACACCGATAACAGCTCAAACTCGGAATATGGGCCTAGGTGTCCACCATTCCGTGTTGTCCACCCAAAGTATACTGCGCCTTCCTTTCCCTAAAATCGAACGTAAAAAAGCACTTTAAAGATCTCCAGGTGCACTCGAAATTACTCCGCAGCCCTCCGCTACGGCTCCTATTTCTCTCTTTCCACTTTATCTCCCAACTTCCTTACCTCAGGTGCCCAGTTCAGGTGTCCACAGAAAAAGAATGTGACAGATACTGCGCCTTTCCTTTCCTGTAAACCGATCTATAATTTAATTTAGGGAATATAAAAAAATCGCGCATAGAAAAGGCGGTGTTGCAGGAATCACCGTGGCTACTCTCACAGATTACGTTCGTATCACTAAGCTTAGGCAATGCTTAAACCCCCAATGTTTTTTGTGTGTGATGCATAACCAAGTACCTATTCCGGTAGCGAGGTTGATTGATTTATAGGATTTATAGGAAGGGAAAGGCGCGGTAACTGTCTCACTTGTTTTCTGTGGACACCTCAACCGCGCCGTAAGGGAAGAGATGAAGGTGGGAGTGAAAGTGGAAAGGGAGAAAGAGGAGTCGTAGTGGAGGGCTGCGGAGTAATTTCGACCACCTGGGGATCTTTAACGAGCGCTGACATCGCACAGCACATGACGCCTCTTCGTTTCGCCTCCATCGAAACGCAGCCGCCGAGGTCGGGTTCGAACCCGGGTACTTCGGTACAGTAGTCGGGCGTCTTACCACTGCACCACCCCGGCTTTTTTTTTTCCTTTATTGCATGAATTGGTACAAATACATCAGCAAAGATCGTGGTTGCCATGCCCCTTGGCTGACAACCGTGTCTACTGGACTTTCATTACCACAAGTTCGCCCATCAGACTCAAGACCTCCTCCGCAGCGTCTTGCTGCTTCAAAATTTCTTTTAGTTTATACACTTGTTCAGCAAAATAATCACATACAGATCGTGCATCGACATCACAGTGTCTATAAGCCATCCTACTCCTCCAAATACTGTGAAGGCCCAATAGCATGATGAGGTCATACTGAAAATCATCATTAATAGTTGTCAAGTACCGCATTACACGTGGCGTCAATGGCAGGTCTTTTTTAAGTGTCCTTTGTAACACATCCCAGTAAAACACCGCATCCCAACAATCCAGGAACACGTGCTCAACTGTTTCAGGTTTCCTACATAGTAGACAGTTTGCGCCCCAAGGTACAAAAAGGCCCTTTTCTTCCATCCATGTTTTGACTTGGAGGGTTCATGCAATTTAAAAAAGAATGTTTTTATGCCCGGTGCAACAGTCATGCTTTTAACTCGTTTGAGCACATCTTTCCCTGGGCCGGTAGCGAGGCGTCTCTCGGCTGGGGACAAGAAAAACGGTGAATGCAATCAACATCGGAGCATAAACGCAACACGTTCAATTTACCATTCGAACGTGGGAAAAGAATAACAGTTATTCTGGACTACATTCATCGCAATGTTCCCTGCAGCTTCCAAGGTATTAGGTTTAAAAGCTTTAGGCATGCGCTGATATTACGAAATACACTTGACTTTCCGACCGAATCCCGTATCGCGACAAGCGACAGCACTAGGCTTGCTTTCGCCTCATGGGCCCAGTTTGCTCTTCATACGTGTAATCAATTACGTTTTTTTAAAGCTCAATTCAGCGTCTATCTGCCCTTTCCCTTCCTGTGAACCAATTATTATTATTATTATTATTATTATTATTATTATTATTATTATTATTATTATTATTATTATTATTATTATTATTATTATTATTATTATTATTATTATTATTATTATTATTATTATTATTATTATTATTATTATTGCTCGCTCTTGACATCGAGAGCCCAAGTGTGAACGCAGCAGCCGGTAACAGGTGACCCGGTGGTACGCGTGCACAATTATGCGCAGTTCGAAGGGCGCAACTACTGCGAGCACGACTTCCGCGTTCTGTTCATGCCGACTTGCGCACAGTGCAACGAGGGCATCACGGGACGCCTGATCCGGGCGCTCGGCCGAGACTGGCACGCGCGCTGCCTCTGCTGCCGACGATGCGGCGAGTGCCTCTCGGACCAGGGGCTGCTCAGCATACACCGAAGGTATGTGCGTGCATGTCCCGACCAACCAACCATCGCAAGTCCCAACCACTGATCCTACGAAGTTTTAGGAGGATGTGTATGGGAGTAAGTTTGAAGCGAGATGCAGTACATCACCCAACATTTGCGCATGGCTGGTCTTGCCAAATTTGCCTTCGGTACTAGACAACGATGGCTTTAGAGAAGCTGTCGGAGGTTGCGCCGCGAGAAGAAATGCACGCGGAATGCGCAGTCATCGACTTGGCCATAGAGTTCCCACATCCCAGCCTGATACTCCACGGGTCACCCGTAAAGATAACGAGGCAGTCCTTATCTCTAACTGCTTGATCGTGCGGGCAGGTCCAGGTACGTTCATGAAGTACGCTGCTTCATAGATACTATTTTCTGCGGCTTACTGAATGCCCAGTTTTAGCTACAGTGAAAAAGTTTCAGTCCAGCGTTTTATTTTTTATCTTGGTTATATCCATTTTTTTTTTTTTCAACAGAAATTGTACAGCTTCACGAAAAGTTTTCCTTTGCAGAAACAAAAAGATGGCGAAAGGAAGCCAGGACAGTAGTGCTCAAAATTTTGTTACATATAACTCATTTTCTCACTGATAAAAAATTGGTCTACATTGATTTTACGACTGCCTTGATAACTTCTAAAAAGCTTTTGTGCTTTTTTCGAACTGCTGGATACCCTTTTGAGACCGTATCTTTTATATTGCTTTCTTCGCAGACCTTATTGCAGGAAATGCTACAATATCATGCAGGCAGAATACATTGGCAAGTTGATCTGCGCAAAATGCGAGTAAGTGTAATCTCTTTTTTATTCATATTTATTTATTTGGTATAATAACCTGAAAGCTCCGCCTCACCTTTATATTTTCAGCGAGGTGATCGACGAAAGTCCACTCAGACGAGACGGCGAAGTATACCACCCCTATCACTTCAACTGTGCGAAATGTGGGTAAGTAAGATGATCACTAACACATTATACGCGTGCCCACATAGCGACAAAGGGAACTACCGAGGCAAGAAAATACCACGTGGTTAGACTTAAATAGGGGATCCACCATTATTTATCTCGGTACTTAATGCGCTGTTGAAATATACAAAACATACCTAATGAAGTATATGAACAAATCAATTAAGTCATAACATCAATCGTAAATGTTGTGTCCAAGTCAGCAGCAAACAAGAAAAAAGAGCACTGTTGCAACAACTCAATATGTCCCTGAACTGCCTTTAAGTTCTTGCGCCATGAGCCCAGCACCTGCTGCGCCGCCTGTCATTGGTTCTGGAAAGCAGCGACGGGCTCCGTTTGATTACTGCTTGCCGCTAGCTTGTTGCTCAAGCATCTGACCCCAGAACTTGATACAATTGTATACGCCGACATACGCAGGCACAGTTGAATCAAACGATAATAGAGTCAATAATATTACTTGAATTTAGAGCCAAAACGAGACAACGGGAACAGACAACACGAGCGCGCACGCACGCACCGCACGCACGATGGAATTAACATACCTAACAGCGGCGTTGATAAGTTAAGGTTTCATAGCTATTTTAGGTTGGTGATCTTAGCTATCAAAAGTCATTGTGTGCGCGGCGCGCGTGCATGCGTGTGTGCAATTTTTCCTCTTTATTAATGCGAAGACATTCTTGTCTCCTGAGTGGCGTGAACAGGCCGTGTCATCGGAGCTTCTGGACGGAGCTTGCCTGCACGAACTGTCAATCATCAGTTGCATGGATAATTAATATGGCAGTTGATTAAGGACAAGGGCAGGGATAAATATGTCAGTGAAAAATTGTAATGATTCGTTAATTAATTAAACTTCGTACGGGAGCTGTGGACAGAGTGTGTTGGCAGGAACTGTTATTAGAACGTGTCCGTACGAATAACCAAGTAATTCGACCGATTCGATATCCAGTCTATATCACCAACTCGATGGTGGCCTACAAATTTTAATGGGCCGCCCCCAAAAGTTGACCTCTTCAGAATTGGACAAAAGTTGTTTTCTAACCTAATTTGAGTATGACCAGCTCGATGGTGACTTCCAATTTTGGGTGGCCCACCCCCAAAATTTGGTCCCTTGAACCTCCAAATTTGACTTCATCCGAAGTTGACTAGAAATGGCAACTAAGCAATGATTCGCATAATTCATAACAGAGCTATGTACGGAACTCACATGCTTTCGCATCTCTGCAAGTAAGCAGACTTAAGTGCACACCCCAGTAATTTTTGCTTCCTTCGCAATCAAAGTCGGTGACAACACTCGTACAGTCTTTCCTTCCTGTTGTCCCGTTTTGTTTGTTTTTTCCTCTGAATTCACGTCACCGAAAAACCAATCAGCCCGAATTCATGCACTGATGATATAATCGATTTACTTGGAGCAACGATGTCGGAGGAATATAGCTGAAATTTTTTTTCATCTTCACCAAAGGAGATAACAATGCAAACTACACTATTATATAAGTATTGTCGCTCCCTCCAAACATAGACGTTAAGGCTCAGCAATTATTAGAGAAAAATGAATGCTTTTATCTGTGAGCACAATAACAGACTCCCCAACTAAGCCAATCTTATCGGTTCTCTTCTCGACCCGTTCCCCCGACACAGCGTGGAACTTACGAGCGACGGGCGTGAGATCCAGGGTGAACTGCATTGCCTCAAGTGCCACGACAAGCTGGTCACATCGGTGTGCGCCGCCTGCCGGAGACCGATCGAGGACGCCCGCGTGGTCTGTGCCATGAAGAAGAAGTGGCACGTTGAGGTGCGAGGACCAATGTTGAGCATATAGGACAGCGGGCGAATTTCAACGCCCCGAGTGCAGAATGGACAGAGTTAAGTCGGGCAGCGAACCTTGTTGTAACTAATCCGCATGTCGTTGCTTCTCTCTTGATTTACGAAGTAATGAGGGACACGTGGAAAGCCTGCACCGTGGGATTTCCCCGCGCTGCAGCACTTTAGAAGACTAGATTTTGTTGGTTTTTGAAACTGGCATGGCATTGTCTTGCCCCCAACTTCTAAGTCTATACTAACCAACCAAATATGTTAATTAAAAAGTTAACAAGTGACTTGGGTCAATTATAGCTACGCAATTAGAAGAGTTCTTGCAGTAAATTACATATGCCTTGGTTGAGAGTTTGTTTTAGAATTTCCTATTTTTAACATTTTATAAATGCCTTCGTTGGTGCATCTTATATAACACCATTTTCTTTACTTTCTAAACGTAACTCTCAAATGCTGAAGTAGAATTAACCGCCATCATTGCTCCCATACCGTCTATGTTTTACCTCATTGTCGCGCTTCTAACTCTCGAGCAGTGTGTCTCCTATAATTCCCATTCTGTCGCTGAGGATGGCTACTGGGTTACTCCGTGGGCCCACAGCCTTGCGGCGCCGTGTTTAGGACCTTCTTGTCCTCTTTTACAGTGTTCGGTATTCGCCGGAACCGTGAAGATTCTGGCATATTTAGTTCGGCCTTTCTGCTCCTTTTGTCTCCTTGCAGCACTTCGTGTGCGCACACTGCGAAAAGCCGTTCCTAGGTCGCAAGCACTACGAGAAAAACGGACATGCGTACTGCGAGACGCACTTCGAACAGCTCTTCGGCTACGTCTGCTACATCTGCAACCTGCCGTCAGCCCAAGGTGAGCATCCCATCCCCTGTTTCAGCGTATCCTCGTGACCTACATGCTGCCGTGATCGAGCACCAAGGTTGGAAACAAAAAACAAAATAGCTCAAAATTTACATGGAAAACCTAAATGCTACTTAGAAGCTACAGCACGTTTTACGTTTGTTTAGCTTTGTTTATTTGGGCTTGGTTTGGCTGTTAGCACTTCAGCGCGTGTCGAGTTATTCGAGAGAGCCAGACAAAGCGCGACGAGACATTTATACAATCCGCGGGCCTGCAGCACGTCTTCTCTATCCGCCGGCTGCTGCCACTTGACGTATAACATAATGCCCATCATGAACGTGCACATGAAGGTGCACTTAGGAGTGGCGTGTCTTACTCTAGTGATCTAAGGGTCCCTGGTTCGATTCCCGTCTCAATATCCCATTTTAAACGAGCTGTCCGAGTTGGCAGCTGCTGCCAATTCTGCCATGTCAGATGTTGTCGTGACGTCACATAACCCGCCGACCAATCAATGGCCGGCCATGCCACCTGCCAGCCACCACCTGGATCTGCACCGCGTTCATGCGTTAGAGAAGAAAAAATTATGGCCGATTTACATAGTTCATCAAATGCGAAGTAGGCGCGTAGCACTGCTTATCCCATCGCTTGCAGTCGCGCAGCCCGTTGTACTGGAGTTTTTACCGCACGTTTGTTCCTCTTCGCTTCGGCATCCGTTTCACAACGACGCTCAGTGTCTCACGCTCGGCACGTTTCCTAATTCTTTGTGCTTAGCTGCAGTATCAGAATCAGTAGACTCACGATCCCGCTGCCTTCGTGACCGTTGTACTTCAGCACGTCGAGCCCGGCGAACCTGTGCCGCAGTGCCATTGCGACGAAAAGAAAACGCCAGCGCAGCCACGTCCTCTGCTTTCCTTACACCATCTTCAGAAATGGGCGCAAACAGGCACAATGTACCTCTTTACAATGCACTGCTCTGCGGCCGAAAGGTTTGAGGTGGTATCATAGGGGAAGAGAAAGAGAGAGGGAAACGCGCTTGAAGGCGAACGCCAGTTAAGGCGTGGAGGTGAGCGCAAGTTTCTTCACGACGCGGCGAGCAGCTCGGAGCCGAGATCGTGAGCGTCTGCTGTCCTTGAAGGCTGATGATTGACTGATGTAAGGGGAGGGATGCCGAAGTTGAGGACGCGCGAGCGACGCACGACTGCTCACTCCGGAGTAACACACGCTTGTGCAACGCTGCCCAGTGACGGCCGCCACGCCCGCAACAGATACGCCCCTCTCTCACTGTCTTACTCTCTCACTGGGTGCATCTATGCGGCTGCTCCGCCACCTCAGTGTAAAGTAGCGTGATGCGGGCGTAGCCACATTCCCATCTTATTAAGTTCATGGAGAGACGGATGGACAGAGAGAGAGAGAGAGAGAGCGGCTTTTACAGCAGCTGTACGGCCGCTACGCTTCCTCAATGCTGAGCCACGCAACGAGCGCGTCGCCATCTTCTCTTTCCCCTCTTCAAGTTCACGAAAAGAGAGAGAGAGAGAGCGGCTTCGGACAGACATCGGCGAAATCCGTAATAGCGGCTAGTAGTGCTACGCACTAAAAAGTGCCGATCCTGCTTCCTCAAAGCAGGCACGGCCGTTGCGCGCGAGACGCCACGTGATAGCGCACTGAAATTCTACAGGAAGCGTGCACGCGAAAACAGTCATTTCCGGGGTATTTTACACACTTGAAGCATAACTGCACACACTCCGCTCCCACTGCCACCCCGTCTCTCTTTCTTATTGGTTCTGTTTGAATGCGGAAGCATTACTAGCCCCATTATGAGAAAGTGCGTTGGGGCGTAGAAAAATAGTCGAAAAAATCGTGAGCGTGGTGTTTGGCCGGTGACATGGACTGCAGGCTCGGAGGTGGCATGTCTGTTTGTGTGAGTGTGCGTGCGCCTGTGTTTACGTGGTGTCTGTATACGTGTTCCTGTGTGTATGTCTGTGCGTGCCCGTTTGTATGCTTGTGTGTGTGTGCGTGTGTTTATGCGTGTGTGTGCTGGTGTGAGCGTGTCGTGTGTGTGTGTGTGTGTGTGTGTGTGTGTGTGTGTGTGTGTGTGTGTGTGTGTGTGTGTGTGTGTGTGTGTGTGTGTGTGTGTGTGTGTGTGTGTGTGTGTGTGTGTGTGTGTGTGTGTGTGTGTGTGTGTGTGTGTGTGTGTGTGTGTGTGTGTGTGTGTGTGTGTGTGTGTGTGTGTGTGTGTGTGTGTGTGTGTGTGTGTGTGTGTGTGTGTGTGTGTGTGTGTGTGTGTGTGTGTGTGTGTGTGTGTGTGTGTGTGTGTGTGTGTGTGTGTGTGTGTGTGTGTGTGTGTGTGTGTGTGTGTGTGTGTGTGTGTGTGTGTGTGTGTGTGTGTGTGTGTGTGTGTGTGTGTGTGTGTGTGTGTGTGTGTGTGTGTGTGTGTGTGTGTGTGTGTGTGTGTGTGTGTGTGTGTGTGTGTGTGTGTGTGTGTGTGTGTGTGTGTGTGTGTGTGTGTGTGTGTGTGTGTGTGTGTGTGTGTGTGTGTGTGTGTGTGTGTGTGTGTGTGTGTGTGTGTGTGTGTGTGTGTGTGTGTGTGTGTGTGTGTGTGTGTGTGTGTGTGTGTGTGTGTGTGTGTGTGTGTGTGTGTGTGTGTGTGTGTGTGTGTGTGTGTGTGTGTGTGTGTGTGTGTGTGTGTGTGTGTGTGTGTGTGTGTGTGTGTGTGTGTGTGTGTGTGTGTGTGTGTGTGTGTGTGTGTGTGTGTGTGTGTGTGTGTGTGTGTGTGTGTGTGTGTGTGTGTGTGTGTGTGTGTGTGTGTGTGTGTGTGTGTGTGTGTGTGTGTGTGTGTGTGTGTGTGTGTGTGTGTGTGTGTGTGTGTGTGTGTGTGTGTGTGTGTGTGTGTGTGTGTGTGTGTGTGTGTGTGTGTGTGTGTGTGTGTGCGCGCGCGCAGAGGGCGTGTTAAGGCCGGGTACTGAGTGCTTGGCTGTTTGTGTGACGTCACAAGGCCGCATGTCATGGCCGAATTTTCACTTGGGCAGCATATTTGGGGTGAGAATCGAACATATCGGGTCCCTTGGATCCCTAGTCAGACACCTTATACTCCTAGGCCATTCAGGCGTGTTCGTACGACTTGGCTTTATATCTATGGCATACCTGACAACTTGGGCAGCATACCATATAATATCGTGAGTCGTCGCCCACCCCATGTTTAGGAAAAATGTCGATTCGCCGAAGCCACCGAGTCGTCGCCTAACCATAGGAAACGTAATCCGGATGCCTCGAAAATTTGTGAAAAATACCCTCTCGAAAGTCGCAACAGCAAAATAAGAAAAAAAAAAAAAGACTGAAGAGACAGAAATATAATTTTTGTTCAGGCATCCTCCCGAAGTTTCGTGACCCCAGCTTCAAGGGACAGTCGTGCAGAAGAAAAATGATCGTGATAGCGAAGGCAAGCATTCGTTTTTTTCACAAGCGCGCGGAAGGAAGTATGCAGCGTCAGGCGTCGCGGTGCGATTTCCACTGCAGATGATCACTTCATAATAGCGCCGGTCTTAGTTACAGATATATTGGTTGTTATTGGGCAGTTATATACTGGTGTGAAAAAAATGACGTTCGAGAACCTTTCTCCAGAACTTATCCAAATTTTTGGGGTATACGCTGATACAAGAGCTCGGAGTCTGTGGGATGAGTATACGGTCAAGGCAGAATGCTGTACTTATCGTTCTTACGCACATACCGTAAAGAATATATCTCATTTTCGCGACCATTAGATTATCATTTAAAGCTCCAGAAATTCTCGTTTGCTTTCTGCAAACCACTTGTACCAATGAAGGTTTTAAGAACGAGTAGCATGCAGAACAGCTCATCACGTTTTCCATCCAGAAATGCGCAGAGTCACTCATTTTTACGCATGCGCACGCATGCGCACGTCATGGATGTACATGCACTGCACGAGCATGCTTTGCCTGTTACCGAAGATCACACCATGGAATTTACATGCGCTGCAGCCTGATAAATTCGTAAGGAAAACGCAGGACAAACATACTTTTTACGTTTAATGATGCACAACATAACTGCAATAACGGCAATAAGTGTGCGGCTTAGTACAACTTCCTTCCTTTCATTTTTCTTCACCTAGGCTACAGGTCGCTGAACAAAATGTGGTGCCCGAAGCACTTTTGCTGTTCATACTGTGACAGACCTCTCGCCACGAAGTAAGTTTCGCTCGATTACTTTTGATTCATAGACCACCTCGGTGGTGCTGTGGTTATTGGTTTGGTTTGTGTGGTTTAACGTCCCAAATCGACTCGGGCTATGAGAGATGCCGTAGTGGAGGACTCCGGAAATTTCGACCACCTGGGGTTCTTTAACGTGCACTGACATCGCACAGCACACGGGCGCCTTGCTTTTCGCCCCCACCGAAAAGCGGCCGCTGAGGCCGGGATTCGATCCCGCACCCTTGGGAATAGTAGTCGAGCGCCGTAACCCCTGCGCCACCCCGGCGGGGTAGTTCTGTGGTTATAGAGCGCGCGACTGCTGGTGAAAAGCAAAGCTCCCGTGTGCTGTGCGATTTCAGTGCGCATTAAAGCACTCCATGTGGTCAATACTTCCGAACCCTACGGCGTCTAGCTCTCATAGCCTGAGTCGCTTCGGGACGTTAAACCGGATAAACCAAACCAAATCTAACCGAACCAAACTTTTGGTTCATGACTGTATTCTGACATCGCCTTCAGGAAAATCAGTGTGCATGCCAACAGACTAAATTAGCTCCTGGCAAAGCTAAGATTACGAATCACGATATTGTGTTGCTGCCGTTGATTTAGAGAAAAATTGCGATTGGACGAAAAGTCACCATTAATTCTGCACCTTTCGCTTTTTAAAGTTTTATCATCATGAAAGTTCCCACCATTACAAGCGGATCACTGATTTCTAATAGGTACTACTTCGTGCATTGAGTTCATGTGAAATATGTGTTCACTGTATTCTGTATTTCCAGGGGAAGGTTTCTCGACGTGGACCTTCGGCCGGTCTGTAAGAAATGCTTCGAGAAGTTCCCAAAGGAGCTTAGAAAGCGCCTTCTCAAGTCAACTGAGAAGACCCGATTTCCGAACATGTAGAACTACACGTTGTTCGCATATATGTTCGTCCCGGTGAAGTGGGTATCGTGGGAATGGAGGATGGATCAAGTTGGGTAGGACAGTTATGCGAATTTCAGCCAATCCTGATTCAGCTACATGATAACAGCACGAGCAAGCCATCAACTTCATCTTGTTGTGGCACCACAGGAACGAGGGCAGATACAGAGAAAGACAGACCAAGTGCTCATCTGTCCTCGTCCCTGTGGTGCCACAAGATGAATACTTACCAACTTGCCCAGTTTTCTACTCTCGTTCAAGCCATCAACATAGTGCAATAATTGGGGGATGATGAAAATACCATGAAACTAGCGGAATGTCTTGAAAATGAAACGCATTCTTCTTACTAGAGCTCGCCGCGATCGTAGGTTGGAAAGAATAGATACGCATTGCAAGCATTTTAAATGCGCCGTAAGGTCTCGCTGCTTATTACTTTCGAGCTGTGAGGACGATGACAACTGTCGGATATAACAATTAACATGCCGGCACTGCCCTCGATTGTGCCGTATGGCTCAGACGCGCGGAAAATATTCTAGTGATAATTATCACAGGGCTCTACGACATATCAATATTCATCGGCTTCATCAAACTATGGCTCACTATAACAGGCCGGGTAATATTAGATAGAATGATCGACAGCGGCAAGGCCCCGCGATGCGCAGATATTTACTGTACCATTCGAATTGAGATAATACCACGCTTCATAATAAACAAGGCAGCAAAATTTCGTGTCAAATTGTGAGCATAGAACTGACAACAGTATGCGTATGTGATATAATTAAGTCCAACGACTTTTCGGAAGTCCTTGCGTTGTCATCTAATATCAACTGGTTGCTTATGCTGGACAGGAAGTCACAGAGTGCTCGTGAACGTACACCCTTTGTCAAAAGTTTACAGCCTAGGGGACCTACGTCTGAGCCATACTATGTGGCTCGTAATGCATTCCCAGGTTCTCAAACTTGCTGAAGGCAAGAAGACTTTTCATTGTTGTTGTTGTGGCTGTAGGAACAAGGAAAAGAAAATGCACGGGCCTGCTACTGGCGCTGTAGCTGAGCCACCTCCGCTGCCTCGTGCAGACAGAAGAGAAAATAGAGAAGAAAGAAAAGGAAGAGGGAGAGAAAGACGCGCGCCGCAACAACGGCCGTCGTCCACCACCGAAGCGGTGGCGGGTGCATGTGACGGCCTACAACAGATAAAAATTCGGTGGCAGGCCAGCCCCCGCCGCAAGCGGCGGTGACCCACTTGTCCCAGCCTCATCAGGGGAGACCTGCAGTAAGAAGACTTTTTGTCCTACCCTCTCCAATGGCTACGACTTCCACGATTATTAAAGCAGTCATAATATACGGCTTAAAAGCAAATCCTCTTGCCTCTAAACGTTTGACAAGGGCTGTACATGTAACTCTGATTGAATGCAAGGAAACCCATTGAATGCCATCGGCCATAATGCGGCCATGCGACGTTATGACGTCACGATCGCAAATTCCGTCCAGCGGAGGTTGTAACAGTAGTTGTAGAATTTTAGCATGATGTTGTGTTTTGCTACAGGCGGCGCACTCCACCCGAGTGCCACCTGTAACAAGAAATCGGTTGTCTTCCGCGGAAGAAACGCAAGCTTGGCTACGCTCGCGATGTTCGGTGCACATTATGAATATGATAAAGATTTACTTTAATGGTTTTTTGAAGAAACGATTCTCGCTATGGCAACATATGATGCAGCTTTCGTGTAGTTAGAAATCACGACGTACTTAATACCTTGCTTCCAACAAGTACACCTTCTTGAGAACTGTGCAGTAAAACGAACGCTCTAAACAGTCTTCCAACATTCTTCCGTAATCATCAGCCTAATACGCTAGTGGACACTTTGGAAATCCGCATTAATAAGCGTGTAAAGATGTACCAGGAATACAATACCATACAATACCATGAATAATATTTACCAAAAACCAACCACTTTTACCAATATCCTTGGCGTTTTCAGGTTAAATGTTATCCTTGATCATTAGGCTTCTTTGATGCGTCCTGAAGTGCAGCAAGATTTACAGCTATGGACGCGTGCGGCGTCGACAGCGTTTAGCGTCACTCAAATTCCAGCATTTTACTGACTTTTTTTTTTTTTTTTTGTATTCCTACTGCCTGCTTGGGCAGAGGCAGGGGTTTAAGGGGGTGTAAATAATTATTACAACCTTGAAGGAAATAAAATGAGTAACTGTACAACTCACTGGTGCTTGCATTTTTATGCACACAGGATAGACAAAACATACTTTAAAAGGAAATAATAGGCCATTAAGTAGCAAAAAACCGAAACAAATAATAATTCACCAAGTGCTTAGGATAACTGGAGTTGTTCACCCAGACACAAAAGGGAAATACGTTTACAATGCAAACCAGGAAGTCGTCCATATCATTAAAAAAAGAAAAACACTTTGTCTGAGCCTTAATTTTCAGGGGTTGCAGTTCCGTAAGGATGATAACATTTGGCAGCTTCTTCCACTCGTCTATTTACTGAACCAGAAGTTGATATCTCAAAGAACAGGTTCCGCGGTTTTAGGGGGCAGGTTTGGGGAGGGTGACCAACAAAGTACGGAGTAGTGAAGAAAGAAAAAGTGCGCCTGATTTTATCTTTAACGGCGAACACAGGGGCTACTGAAAGCTGATAACTCTGGCGTTTTCCTGATTAGCGCTATGGCTGACAACATTGAAAACACAAAAGCAACTGCATGTAAGCGTCATTTGGGTCAAATATAACATGCATTGGCGCGGTGATGCCACGCGGAAACAATTACGAACGGTAGTGTATGTGTCGATTTATGCCTAACCACCACTCATTTAACATAGGTACCGCTGGCCTGCTAGCACCTGAAGATGAAGCACGTATCCCAGAACCCTTTGCATGTGGTATCCGTGAATACTATACATACACGGGAACAGTTAGTTTTCACACGGGAAAACATCGAAATGTACGGGGAGACCTGAGGATAGCTCTTAATAATATTAATAAAAGAATTGTTGGAACAATAAATTTAGTGGCTTAGCGCGTCAGTCTAATATGTGGAGTGGTAGAAAGCCCCAGATCTAGTCCCGGCACGCAGGCGGCAGGCTTTGGTCTCTATCCCCGCTCTTTCCACAGCAACGATATAGAGCGGCCCTAAAAGATAGCGCTCGCGGCGTGGCACGTCTACTCAACGAATCGGGTTACGTACTGGACCGATGGAAGCCCCTGGTAAGTTCTAATGTCTCTCTCCCCTTGTAGTGGGTATAGTCCGGCTGATGATGATTACGAAGCTTACCTACATACCTTATCTAGCTTACCTGCCTAGCCTCTGCTTGTCTTGTCCTATATATACCATATTTTATCCACTTACCTTAGCTTACCTACCTGCCCAACCTTCACTTACCTTGCCCTATCTTACCTTACCCATCAGTCAGCCAGCCAGTCAGTCGGTCGGTCGGCCGGTCGGTCCGTCGGTCGGCTGGTCGGCCCATCGGTCGTTCGGCCGGTCGGTTGGTCGGTCGGTCGGTCGGTCCGTCGGTCGGTCGGTCCGTCGGTCGGTCCGTCGATCGGTCCGTCGATCGGTCCGTCGATCGGTCCGTCGATTTGTCCGTCGATCGGTCCGTCGATCGGTCCGTCGGTCGGTCCGTCGGTCGGTCCGTCGGTCGGTCCGTCGGTCGGTCCGTCGGTCGGTCCGTCGGTCGGTCCGTCGGTCGGTCCGTCGGTCGGTCCGTCGGTCGGTCCGTCGGTCGGTCCGTCGGTCGGTCCGTCCGTCGGTCCGTCGGTCGGTCCGTCGGTCGGTCCGTCGATCGGTCCGTCGGTCGGTCCGTCGGTCGGTCCGTCCGTCGGTTTGTCCGTCGGTTTGTCCGTCGGTTTGTCCGTCGGTTTGTCCGTCGGTCGGTCGGCCGGTCGGAGGTTTAATACATGCGAGGTCAGGCTGCGGCGATGGATTGGTTGCCTTTGCACCGCTCGGTGAAGCTTCACCGGAGGTTCGAATCGTGTTCGAGGCCCTATGCGGTGTATCTTTTATGTGTTTTATTTACTATTCGCCCACAACGTGGTACGTGACTTCCTACCGTGCAGTCACGTAGTCAAGCCCCTACCAGAAATTCGCCAGAGCTTGATCTCGCCTTCAGTGCAAGCACCATACTGTCGCGCATGCGGAACAGAATGTCATGTAGGCCACATTGGCTCAGTGCCTCACTCCGTCCATTCATCTGCTAGGCTCCATCCGGCAGCCAATTTAGAGGCTAATTTGCGATAGGGATTTGAACCAGCGACATATATGTAGTACCTCCAAGTAGTGGCAATCTCTCAATAATAAACCGCGAAATAAAACCACGCTAAAATATGCCAAACAGTGCCTTCATAAGTCATAATCGGTTTGAACAAAGTTAAACTCCGACTAACTTTTCCACACAGGTCTAGAAAATCAATCCACTTACCCTCAGCATTTGTGACCTGTTCAAAACTACTTCCCCTCCCTGGTTGCTACATAATTATGGGCAACAGCAACACGTTTTGGTCAGATATGTTGAAATACATGTGCAAATATATTTCTTTAAAAACTTGTGAAAACCGCATCGCGCTACTCTGCTTTCTAATTAATATTAACTTTAACTTTTTTTCTATGACCTTTGAATCGCGATTAATTCAACAACACAGTGCTTGCCAGCCTACTAGATTGCAGTGATCTTTCGCCACGAACCATTAAAAGCTTTATTGTTGTTTTCTATAGCTGCCAACACATTGCCTCATCACTATGATGTAGCTCACAGAACGATCATGTTCCTGCTTTATCACTTTCTTCGTAGCGCAAGATGCGCCTAGCTTTTCCAACCAGTGATCGCAGCGAAGCACGATTGCTTCCGTATCGTTTTAGACGTTTCCAGGCCGGTTATCTGGGTGGTTTTTCGCAGCCTTTAAGTTGAGCGCTGCCGAATTCTGCGGGAATTCGTAGATCAACCATATAGAAAGGATTGGATCAACCGCCGAGCACGCTTGCTGCTATCACTGCCGCCGATTTGCTTAGTTCTTTTGCGGGCGCAAGTCAGACCAATAACGAGTTCATTTGAGCGCAACTCTGCAGTCTCCTCATTTGCTGCCTTCGGCATTGTCATGACCACGTGACACTAACCTGCCTGCTTTCCGTTCTTGATTTCTCTCTCTACATGAAGACAGAAGCATAAACAGAACGACTTCGCGTGGTTTTATTTCGTTTGGAGCACCCAATCGCACAGCAGGTAGTAGACCCATTCCATTTTTCAGCACAGAGCATTTAGTGTCAAACGTTGAAAGACAGAAAACAAGATTGCTGACAAGCAAGTTGCGCACCCTATTGCTATGTGCCTAGGGTTCTACATGCGTGCGGCTGTGGCTCCCTTAAGCTACAAGGCAGACAGGAAGACGCAGGAGTGTTACCAAAAAGAGCAAGCCTTCGATGGGTTCATTTCTGACCCCACGGGGCACTTGAAAACCGCCGAGAAGGGTGCAAACCGCGACACGGCAACGTTCAGCCGTGCCTTGGAGGGCACCGATATCTTGAAATGGAGGCGGTCTCTCGACACCCCGTCAGGCCGCTGCGGCTCGCAGAACGTGGACGCCCAATTGATGAAGAACAGCTTGGTGGGGCTGAGGTTCCTGGGTTGTCCAGGAATGGCAGCTGCCTTTCCGCTGCTCTGAACCATGCGCAAGTGAATGTTGTACAAGGGGTGGACCACCGCGCCATCTTGGACATTCTCTTCCATGAAGACGAACCTGTCTGGCAGCCCCTCCTTGACGTACAGCCTCGATACATCGGCGAAACTGCTCTGGAGGCATTTCGCACGCTGGATGAAGCGGTCCTCCGTCGTCGACGTCCACCACTGGCGGAGGTCTCCGTCGGCGTCAATGGTCGAACCGTGGATGCTTATCGCTGAGAACATGCCGCGCAGCAACTCGCCCAAGAGGAACGGCACGGCCGTTACATCCAAGTTACGCGATATGCTCAAGATGAAGTCGACGGTGACCGGAGACACAGACACCTTGTTAAGGTCGGGTTCGTAAACGAATCCGGGTCGGAAGGCGCTCTCCGTCGCTGTGGCCGGTTCTTGGTATAGACTGAGGTTGTCCCCACGCCAGTAGCTGGCGCGGAGGGTTTGTTGCAGCTTGTACACACCTTCGATGAGGCTGACGTTGTCGAAGAGGTGCGAAACGGCGTGAGGTCGGTGAAGCGCGGTGTCATGGCCGTTCGGTGCCAGGACAAGTCGCAGGCGTTCCATTTTGAGCACGGCCACTGCTGCTTCTTCGTGGGTCAACCACGGTGCGTGAGCGGCAGCCTGTTTCATTTCGTTTCGTGCCAGCTGCTCCATGCGTTGTAGCTGGTCGGCAAGATCGCCGGACAAGAGCGAAGGGGCCTTCTTCAAAACATGGGACCAAACAAGAGCTCTAATGGCTATAGGGTATAGCCTTTCGAGAAAGAACATGCACGCCTCCAGTCTCTTCGGTACACCTTTGAAGAGATGATGAGGGTAGCTGACAGGCACCATGAAGCCGGCCTTGTTAAAAGGGAGGAGAGGGGAGAGGAACACTACCAATTTGTAACCGACGTAGTTGAGGATAGTCCGGGTCGTTAAGTGGGAGATGATGTTTGCGAGTTGGTTGAAGTACACTGGGTCGAGAAGCGCAATTTTTTTGTTTGAATGTGGGGCCAAGTTACCCTCGAGAAAGACCTTGAAGTAGGACTGCCAGTTCCAGTGAGCATACGACCTTACCGTGGCTACAGGTAGCGTAACGTGAAGCAGAGGCACGCTGCGTGAAGAATGGGAAGCCACGATGCTCAATCTCTCTTCCAAATCCATGAGTGCCAGTACGCTCGACAGGACGTCTTTGCCGCTTGGGTTCCACAGAGAGAGGACTTCATAAACGAAATCCCCGTAAGCCTTTATGTCTTTTCCGGGAAATGCATCCTTGTAAAGCCTCAGCAGTATGGGCGGCGAATTAACATGAAGCATAATCTCGTGGCTCGATGGGCGCCTTCTGAGAAACATGCTTACGAGTGTTGCCATCCCAAGCATCTTCTCTGCTTTTGCTGCGATGTTGTGAGCTTCTGTATGTGGGATTGCACCTCCGTACGGCCACTCGTCTAGGCCCACGTCTGCAAGAATTTTGCGGAAGACATCCCAGTCCGTGTCCTTTTTGGAGCCAGGCACACAGCGCTGAAGAAAAATTGAGGCCTCGCTCACGAAGGAAGTTTGCACCTTCCCTGTGTCTGCTCGATGTTTCTTCAGAAACTCCCACAGGCTCAGCATGACCGAGGCGGGCGCCCTGTAGGCGTAAGGCTGTGAGCCGACGTCAGCATTCTTGAACCATTGATTTGAACATACATGTGAATAGAAGTCTTCGCATGGTGAAACAGAGTAGTTCAGCTTGTTATGAAGGTACCGGCCTTGCCACTCGCACGACTCCCAGTCGCAGGCACGCGCGGTCGTGTCCTTCGCTTGCCGGTGGGGGAAGGATTTCGGTGGCGTGGGAAGTCCACGGTGGTTCACGATGGCGCCTCCCGGAGGAAATTCTTCGGATATGACCTTGATGACTTTTCCAGCGGAACCAAAGATAACGATTATGACCAGTACAGCTACAAACGCCAGAGTAAGTGGAAAGCTCTTTGCCTTTTTCGATGTATGCTTGCCCGTATCCCTACTGGATTCGTTGCTTCGGGAACCACGCACTCCTTCCGAGGGACGATGAGTCCTACTAGCTCTTCGGTGTCTTCGAGAGAAGGAAATGTTACTTCTGCTGTCAGCATCGTCGTCACCCCGTCGCGGCAGAAGCTGTCCGGCAGACCGACTCAAGCTTCGGTCGCGGCGTCGTTTCTTTTTCTTCTCGTTGGACTGCGCAGGGAAGGCGTTAAACCCTGTTGCTTGTGGGGAAGCCACAGGCCATTGCTCCGGAGGAAACTGAGGGAGTTGAGGCGCATCGCAGAAGCGCCCGGAGGGTTCATGACATGGTTGCTGGTAGGCTTGTTGTAAAGGCTGCTGCTCCGCGAAAGGCGGAGGTGTGAATGCGATGCAGTGGGTTGGGTAGGGGTGGTAAGAAGCGTAGTGATCCGGCGTGCACTGCGGCTGGAAGTGGCCCGAGGTATGCGAAGGTAACCAAGGGTCGCACGGTTTCGAAAACTGCGTTGTTGGTGAGATGGCGTGTGGAGATAGGGGCGCCGCAGGAGCGCATTCTCCCGGGTACCTGAAGTGCCTGCGGCGCTTAGAAGGCGGTGAGTGGTTCAGAAAAGCGGTAGAACCGTAAGCATCCATGACGCAAGGCTTACGAGCAGGAGCGGCTGGGTTGCGATGCGAACGATTAGGCTGCGCACGAGCGTTATGCCCCTCTTCCTCCTTTTCGTTTTGTAGAATGGATTTCACGAAATCAGAGCGGCGAAGCTTCCCCGCCACCTAAATGATCCACAATGACGCTCGAGCTATCAGAACGTCCACAAAACGAAAATTAAGAGAAAAATAAAAACAAAATGAATTCATAAACCGAATCAACAATTTAAAAATCCAAATTCTCCATGTTCCGGCCACTTCCGCTTTTCTCAGCGAAGAAGATGGAGCTTAGAAATGACGATGATGAAAACGTTTTATTGAAATGAAATAGCATGCGACCACCATTGGGACAAAAAGCCGACGACACACAATTACCGCTTGTCAGTCGATGACAGCTGGTAATTGTGTGTGACACACCGTAGGTTTGCAGATGGCGATAGTCACCTGCCGGGATTGGTATATGGAAGATGACGGCATGATAGACAGATGGATTTATTGAAAGGAAAAGCAGAGAGGTTGGCCGGAATAATTCAAATCTGGCCTGCTACTCTGCACTGGGGAAGGGGAAGGGGAGAAGAAAGAAGATCATGGTGGGTGACGATGTGAGAGAAGGCATATGAAATATATATGCAGACACAGTAGCTTGCCTCACAAGCGCGAATCAAGCCCGCTGGCGCATAAAAAACGGCAAAGAGCACGCACTGTCTGGACACCCTTCCCCTTGTCCTGCCAAGCGCCCAGCAGCGCAGTTCCTCCGATAAAGGCCTCTTGTCCAAACGCTTCAAGGAAGCAGCTAGCACACTTTTTTCGCCCGCATACACTGGGCACATCAATAATATATGGTCCACGGTCTCTGGGATGCCACAAGTTGAACATTCCGGTGAGTCCACCTGTCCAATTAAATGCAAGTACTTGCGCGTGAAAGCCACGTTTAAACGAAGTCTATGTAGCAAGCATGCCTGATGACGCGGAATATCACGCGGAACATAAAATTTCAATGTTCGATCTTGTGGGCTTTACGCAAACGACGCCATTTTCACCAAACATCACTGGTATTGCAATCGCAGTTTAACAAACCTGTTGTGTTTCGCTAAGTGCGAGCTACCTAATCACCGCCGGAGCGCCGCGGGGAAAGGTTGCTGGCAGGACACGCCCAACAGCCGCTAGAGGTCAAAGAGGGAAATTACATTTAATACTTATTGGCAGCATGGCATGGTTCACTTGGGGACGAGGCCGCCTGATCAGCAAGAGTTGCGGCCTCTCTCCTCAGGTCTCTAGTCCCCTCTACCAAAGACTGCATTGTCGGCCGGTGGTCGCGGCGTCCCTCTTGAAGCTGTGTCCCAAACCTCGTAGCTTGCAGCAGGCGACAGAGCATCAGTTCCTAGTCATCCCGGACAGCCGATTCGTCCAGGAAGGCCCTTCATCAAACGCATGCAACGTCAGAAATATACCACCGCGGAATGAATAGAAACAGTTCCATATTCCCCAGCCGTTCCGGCGAGCTCGTAATATTGTGATCTGTTATGGCATATTGTATGCTTATTATTATACAAGAGCGACTACTTGATTAAGGATAAGTTGAATAAGACTATCGTAATCTTACCGCAATACAGTAGTGTATCGTGATAAAATGATAGGCGTAGCGTGAACACACTTGAAGCATGAAGAATGGGTTAGAGAACAAATGTGAGTTACTGACATTCAGTCGAAATCAAGAATAAATGGGCATCGGCAAGGCATGCATTGTGAAGGCGAGGTAACCGATGAAGGGTGACAGGCTGGATTACAAGGAAACGCAAGCGTCAAAGGCGGTGGCAAAAAGTTAGGTGGGCGAATGAGATTAGGAAGTTTGCGATGGTTATATGGACGCAGCCTGCACAGGACTTGGTTAAGGGCCGGGATGTAGGAGGGCCCTTTAGTGTCCTGCAGTGGGTGTACAGCCGTGCCTCGTTAATACGATGATTGATGACTCGAATTATCGACTCATTTTCTTGGGACCAAGCGTTTTCAAGGAATTTATAGCCCTCGTAAATATGGAATATAGCTATTTGGCTAACGGAAGAAAGGAAAATGCACAGTGCCTGTTGGGGTTCATGTGTTTTTGTCGCGTTAATATGGACAGTGATAAGAACAAAGCATCTATTGACATTATCGGATGCTTAATTTCTGCATTTGAGTGTAAGACGCTCTGTAGATACGCAATCAAGAGGTGCGAACGACTGAGTGTTAATCATTTTCTTGTGTGGTTTTATGGATACAGTGCTCGATTATCTACAGATTCACCTTGCCATTTTCCGTAGTGCATTAATGGCTGTGAAGGAAATTGTCTGTATATTTTGTGCTGCATAAAGAGCCATTTGATCACCCAGTTGAGTGCTAATATGTAGCAGCAGTTTGAAGGATGTGAGCTGTTGTAGTAGAAGTTTAGTCATTTATTCATGAGACTATAGCAAGCGTATTATAAACCATTATACAGACGTTGAAAAGTGGCATCACATTAACGGATTCAATCACGATGTTGATTAAAGAAAGCTATTTGATTACTCTCCATATTTCTTCTTCTTGTGTGAAAGAGAGCGTATTTAGTTTGGCGACCGAGATATTGGGCTTGTAGATCCAAAAATGATGCATGATTTTAACTTTACTGGCCTCCACTGAGCAAGAAGTGTCCAAATCGAACCTGTTCGAGAAACAAGGTGTCCATATTAACAAGGTGTGACTGCAGTCAAGCTGATGATGATGATCATGTAGCCGCGCTACGTGCTCGCTGCGAGATTGCGAACTATTGTAACTGGAATTGCAAAAATATTGCGAGATCGCTATTAATCATCCTAGACTGGCATGTCGATTTTGGTTCCCATGGTCGCGGTAAAGTACAATGTATTCTATAGTTCATGTACGCCCTGACCGCATGAACCCAGCGCGTAGCAGAAGCAGGTACGTTCAGGGGACTGGCGAAGTCAACCATGACTAGCGTATTGGCAAAATGGTCCCGTGTACAGTCCCGGCCAGAATATTACGGAGCACGCCTCCGCTAGAAAATTTTTTGCAACCCGTTACTAGATGAACCCTATACATACATTAATATATACCACTGGTGCGTTTGCAAGAGCACCCAAATATGATTCATGATACTTTCTCTACGAAACGCATGAGAAGCATGAGAAAGTTTTAAAAACCACAGGTGTGTTCCATAATATTTTGGCCGCGCCTGTACATTTCAGTGCTTGATCGCGGCAGAGAGGGGGGGATTCTGGAGTGAAGATGTGCAACTGTGTAAGCGCGCCAAAACGACGACAGACCACCACCAAGACTCTTGAAATGACTTACGCTTGCCAATCGAACCTTCAGTGACGAAACCAACAAGTACGCACGCACAGTCAGCCA